>NW_026862796.1:0-65492 GCF_026571515.1 Ruditapes philippinarum
AAAAAATAGAAAGAAACAACATTGCCACTTCATTTCCTATTCAGATCATTTGGAAAATTTTATAAATTTCTGCTAGCTCCGGCATTTTGAGGCATCCTCGAGTCAAGTTGTTCATCGTTTAGCATCTTCATCTATGTATTCTAAATAAGTGGAGAAAAATAGAATAGCTCTAAAAGAATAAAAGGCTAAACCCTTTTTTAATACCCGGCGCAGTTTAGAAAGTCTGAACTTTTTAAACGAATAAATTATATAATATCCATACATTTGTTATCGATACCAGGAAGGCACTGACGTGTCCAAAACTCTTAAAACACTTAATTATAAACGCTGTAATTATAGAAAAGATAGCAATGATAAATCTGAAGTGATTAATCCGTTTAGTATGTGCATATAGTTTAAAGAGTAAAAAAATAAGGCAACAACTCTATGATTAAAAGGAAGACAATTTTTGAAAAGAGGAAAAGATGCAAGAGTTATTAACCTTATATTAGCATTTTTTTTAAGATTTCTTTTAGTTAACATTTTGTTCAAAGAATTAGAAATAAAAAATGTCAGTTTTCAAAAAGATTTTCAGTTCAAAATTGAAATTAAAACCGACGCTTAACTTATGTACATTGTCACATAATGTTTATAAAAAACAAGAATAAAGATCAAAAAGGCAAAGGCAACGTTCACAGGACGCAGTTCCCCGACATACCCAAGCAGGGCACCAGGGGGCACCAAACAAAATTCGGGAGCGGACAAGGAGTGAAAGGAGTGGGACATGTAATGTGTTATATTATTCTAAATAAAACTAAATTCTGGAAACAAAGTGATCCCTCGGAAGCATTAATCACAACAAAATAACATAAGAATTGCAGACTCAAACGGGCCCTTATGGAAATTAAAGGTATAAGGGCTATAAGGGTGAAAAGGGGGCTGTGAAAAAATGGGAGAAGGGGGTGTGAGAAAATACTTACCGTCAACGACAATCCAACAAGACAGACATGACAAAAGATGTAAACATCCAAAACAAGTAGCAATACAGACATGAAAAAACACTTGAAGGAACACATAGGGGTACCCCTTTGGAACGGTCAGTGGTAGATAAACCACTGGGGAGTTTAAACCGGTTTTAGGCGCGCCAATTCTCACTCTCAGCCCAAATATGTTCCTGAATAACACGAAATGTAAAGAAATTAATCGCTGCTAAGTGAAATTCTAACAACGGTCATAGTTACATTAGACGAAATAAATAAAACACGTAAAAGATTGTGTAAATATGTAGAAACAGGTACAGCCTAATGACCACTACCAAAGTACTCGATGCCTTAAAGGAAGGCAGAGCAACAAGAAAATCACCTACAAGGCCCCGGCGAAGCAAGACAGAATAAGAACATTAACTTAAAGACAATTCAGTCCCAAAGAGCTTTAAGAACTGTCCATCATATATTCTCCCACTTAG
This sequence comes from Ruditapes philippinarum, assembly GCF_026571515.1. Lineage (NCBI taxonomy): Eukaryota > Metazoa > Mollusca > Bivalvia > Venerida > Veneridae > Ruditapes > Ruditapes philippinarum. Next base: position 1,445 of record NW_026862796.1, read on the forward strand.
TCCATCAGATGTAATAAAACGAGGAAAGCGTAGCGTCCAACTGTAAAAAGGTCGAACACCAAGCATGCGGTATGCCTTAAAATAAATAGGTCATATCTCTTTTAATAAACCGTTTGCTAATTTAAGTGAAGACGGCAGAAAAAGACTCGGCTTGTGATAAGGAACTCATATTTAAGATAAGGTTTATTTTACAAGAAATAAAAAAGGTACAGAAAAAATATATAACAATTGTTAAGAAATATTTAATTAGGTTCTGGCAGATGTAATTCTTGAAATATTGGAACAAGAGTCATGTTAATTAGTGATGATAAGATACTTATATTTGACGACTAAACCTTATCCCCCAAGAAATAAAAAAAATACGTGTAAACAATCTATCTCTAAATTCAGAAAGGTAATCTAGAAATATAAGTTCTAAAGATTTAAAGATTTTATAACATTTAAGATGTGATGTTGGCGATGGTATGGAAAATATATACACGTATTTGTAGCATTTCCTAAAATTAAAAGAAGAAATAACAAATACTTTACAAAAACGTTAAGCAGTAATCTGGAGGCGGGCGAAACCATCTTTCTATATAATAAAAAAATTCTGGAAATAAAGTGATCCCTCGGAAGCATTAATCACTACAAAATAACATAAGAATTGCAGACTCGGTTTGATTGAGTCTGTACATGAGGGATAATGAATAAGTGCAACATCCCTCACGCCCCCTAGCACCGGCTTGAGCGGTACTCAATTCTCAACACTTTATAGTGTTGGCATCAATGATCCCGAAAGGACCAGAAAAATATAACAGCACTGAAGTGAAGTACGCAGGCAACTTTTTACGGCTGCCACAACGGCACTTGACACCTGCTGTTGTGAAGTACAAAATTCTGGAAACAAAGTGATCCCTCGGAAGCATTAAAATCACAACAAAATAACATAAGAATATTGTTTATATTATTTCACATTACATGTCCCGCCCCTTTCGCCCTTGTGTCCACTCCAGGTACTTGTTTGGTGCCTTCTGGGTGTCCTGCTTGGGTGTGTCCGGGGGCGGCGTCCTGTGAACGTTGCCTTTGCCTTGTTGATCTTTATTATTGTTATTTGATTGAGTCTGTACATGAGGGATAAATAATAAGTGCAACATCCCTAACGCCCCCTAGCACCGGCTTGAGCGGTACTCAATTCTCAACACTTTATAGTGTTGGTATCAATGATCCCGAAGGACCATATAATATAACAACACTGAAGTGAAGTACGGGGCAACTTTTTACGGCTTCCACACGGCACTTGACACCTGCTGTTATGAAGTACAAAAATCTGGAAACAAAGTGATCCCTCAAAGTATTGTCATCCTCAAAGTAATCACGTGATTTAACCTTCAATCTAAATTATAGGAAGCTATGAACGCATTATGTATTGTGGGTGTGATATGAATGGATAATGATTTAGTTTCATACTTATTGATCTATTTTAATGCATTATACAAAATATTGTTGGGACGGATGTGTACTCTATAATAATATATGTTATCAAAGATTATATTTGCCTGACCTTTCGTGTATGTAGGTTCACTTTCGTGAATATCTGATGAAAAAAATGGCACTATGTTTCAAAGAAAGTGTTATTTTCTTATGCCTAAAAATGGAACGCCATAACTGATTTGGATAGATGGTGATGTGGTTTTGATAGATGGTAATGTCGTTTTTATATATGGTGATGCTGTTGTGATACAGGGAAATGTCCATTTCATATATGGTGATGTGGTTTTGATAGATTGCAAAGTGGTTTTTGTAAATGGTGGTGCAATTGAGATAAATGATGCTATATTGTGTATGTGTTTCTATATATGGTGATACTATTTGTTAATTGTTCTACAATTTTTAAAACAATGATGTTGAAATTTTTATAGACAATCTGCTTGTTAACCGGATCTGTTTAATGATTGTCAAACTATTTTGACACCGTTAAACTTGAGGCAAAATCTTGTCGTCAGTTTTGAAAGTTTTCACATACTTATGCATAGAGATATAAGCCCTTTAAAATAATAAAATGCATGTTTATCAGTCCCAGCAGATCAACACAGAGCACATTTATAGGTCATTTAACTTATAACTGTACAAGACCGGAATAAATTTGAACGAGCACATAGCTTGGCGGTCTGCAAGGTGAGTCAAGGAGAAGTTCTTGTGCTCTGTAGAGTCTAAATTCAAAAACATTTTATACTTGCTACACGTAAAATAACCTGTTTATTTTACATCTAAATGTTATTTAAGAAATTCTTCCAGCACATTGAATATTGGAAATTAAGTAACTATCAAAACGGTACTAAAGGGAGGGGAGGCGTGAGGAATGTTTCACCTTTTCATTATCCCTCATGTACAGAATCAATCATACCGGGTATACAATTTTCATTTAGATTTGTTGTGATATATGCTTCTGAGTAATCACCTTTTTCCCACTTCTGTTAAATGAGACTTTATATTTAAGTTTTGTCCATGAACAGGCTCGGCTCAATTTAACCGAACATGCAATATGTTCCATTTTTCCGTTTTGGGGGATTATATAGGGATTCTTTTTCCAAACATACAAGCCTTATAACGTCCCTTTTTCTTAAGCCATTGTTTTCTCGTTTGGGACATCAGCATTTGTTAATTTAGGAACAATACGCCACTCTTCTGGAAAGTGTAGGTCACTGCCCGAACCCCTCTGCACCGTCTTAAGCAGAATTCAACATTTCAACACGACAATTGTGAAATTTAGAACATCTGGAAATGTGTTCATATGGCCGTTTCCATAGAACGTTCAATGTGACACGAAAGTATTGTACTATGAATGGCGACCTCGAAGCGAGATTTTAGAAATAAAATGGCAAGGGCGCACAGCGAAAACTCGCTCATAAGCGAAATAAGCGTGTTTTCCTCAGCCCCCCCCCCCTCCCTCATACCGCCATTTTAATTTGTTAATCCTCGACATTTCGCTGAGGCGGAGTTTGTTAATTAATCTTCGCTCACACCACCGCTAATAAACGTGCTTTTGTTCCGCGCCCCCTCCGTTTTATTTCTGAAATCTCGATCTGCGCCCTTGGGTCAACGCTTATTAGCGTGTTTTTATTAATGGTTGTATTAGGACATACTTTTGTATTTGGCTTACCTGTCTAGATTGAGCTTGCACTTACCACTCCAGTCTGTGAACAGACATAGTCAAACCAAGTCTGAATCATTATTCACTTTTTTTCGTTTTGCAGTTGTTTTAAATGTTTAATTTTTTTTCTATTTTATAGAAAAAATAATTTACTTAGATTCATCTTTCTACTTTAGGAATAAAATGTAATCGAGAAAAACTTTTATTAGGTACATGTTTTTGATCACGAAATAGCTATAATGTCCATTATTGACTCTTTAACATGAACAGAAAGACAACAAGAAGTGTCAATCAACCTTATTAAATTGTTATTATGTTATGCAAACAATTCAACGATAAATTATCATTTTCCATGAATAAATGACATGTTTTTACCTCTAAAATACCCTTTAAATACATATTAACTTCCTGTTCCTTTTCTTGTTTTATCAATCTTATAAACAGGCATTACAACTATTTAACCTACACGGTCATCAACAAATAAGGTTTATCAAATGCTTGATAAAAATTCTACCATATTTATTTACCGTAATCTTCCTGTTCATCTTCATCTGCCACTTTTTTTTGTACCATATCATTGATCTGACGAGGTAACACAAAAGCACCAGGAGGTTTTAATTCTAGTGGCGGTGCTACAAATGGTGAATATAGATTTACTTTCAGAAATATGCTAAATTATATTAGGTTACATTTATACACATTAAATCATCATGTAATAAATTAATCATTTTTTGTTTCTTTAATCACATCACACACTGAACTAAACTTATAAAGTCTCACCACATATTCAGAACATTCTATGTACACTTTTAAAGCAGAGCTAATAAAAGATTACATGCTACATTTATTCCAAATAATCATGATGCATTTCAATATTTTAAAAGAAAAGTTAACGCAATGACCAATGGGCTAATGAAAGCAATGAACGTGCTGAATGTGTTGGGGTTACAAAAACAATATTTTTGTAATATTTATTAGATGTTTAACCTGAGCCATTAATTCAGTAACTTTGTTACCAACAATTGTTTTTTTAACATTTTGCAACAGCATCATAACAACGACTGTGATTATGTTTCATAAAAACCTGAATAATATGTTAAATTGTCCGCTATTGTGTTCAACCATCAGATATATATTCTACTAATACCTCGACAACTTGATGACTTATGCACAGTGTTTAAAATATTCTTACAAAAAATCATAAAAGTAAAAGACACCGATATGTATCCGAAAGTTACCATTTCTCTTGCAGAAAGTCAGTTTTTGTACAGGGGATCGTATTAACTGTAATTGTATTTCCATGCAGCAGAAATACTTAACAAGTAAATAACATTAGACTGTCTCACATTTACAAATAGAGATTCCTTAATCAGGAACAACTTTTTCTGTTCTCTGAGAAGGATGAACAATTAATATGCCTGCTAATTAATACAGACAGAATACTGTCGGCTTTCATTTATTTAAGTAATAACTATGATCACATAGATTCCAATACCTTTGGGAGACTTTGACGCCGTTACCAACAATTTACCAAATTCTTTCTCTTCCTCCAAAAGCTGTCCCACCATGTGCCCTGCTTGAAACTCATACCTGCCAAGAGAATTTATACTATCGAATATATCATATCAATATAGAAAATGTAAAGGTTTACATCGCTCACATACAGGAAAGGAAATGCCGGGTAAAAGGTCGAAGACGAAAACATGCACTTTTCAGTGCTGTCAATTAACAGGCACAATTAAATCGACTCTATAACATTTTCAATTTTGCTGTATTGAGTTTTCTTTACGATTTCTATTTCACTATATTGTGTCCGTCACATTTACGTTTTCCTTTTGTATATGTGATAGTTACTGCTGTGCAAACAGTAATAAGTGTAAATAATAAATGTATTAAAGCAATGAGGTTGAGGGTGTTTACAGGTTCGATGTTTATTAAAATTGTCCATGATGTTTTCTCTCCGAGTAGTCCTTGACGAATCTGTACTCCGCTAGTGTACATTTGTTACTATAAAAAGCACACTTTTAGACTGAGAGAATGTTTCGTTAAAATGATGAGTCTATAGTGTTAGGTAATGACAATTTGTTACATAGATATATGTTTGTGCCCGGCCGAATTAATTGATTCAATCTAACCATGGAACATACTAGTAATTTAAGGGCAATGTTTATGAATGTAACAAATAAAAAACATTCGATTTTTAATCAAATTCTTACAGTTTCATGTAAAATGCAAGTAAAACCAACATGACCATTTAAAGAACATTTAACCTCAAAATATGGCGTTCTGTTATTTTCTACTTAAGCAAGTTACACATATGTGTTTGTGCACAACAGTATTCATTTGAATCAACACAATCCTTTTAAGAAGGAAACAGAAACTAAGCGCTACTTTTATAAGTGTTATAATGTGCAAAATTACATTTGATTTTGTTTAAGGTTTTAGTTTTTATGATTATTATCAGAGTTGGGATTTTGAGAAATGTTACATAAAGTATAAAATATCTGAATATAAAGTAAGCTACCTGCGTTATACAGAGTTTGATATAAATGTATTAAAAGTTAAATGAAGCACTGTAGCAGTTTCTATAGGTATATATAAGATATATAGTTACCTTTCAACAAAATTTAGTTTTTCAGTTTCTTCTAGCTCAATTTCAATTTGCTGTAAAGTATCTTGTGATTTTTTCATTGCTATAAACAATGCCACGTTTTGTCCACTCTCCTTTTTGTCATGGATTTCCTGGCGAATTTCTGCAGTTTTATTCTTATTCTTATATAATTGCTCATTCGCTTTTTGTAATCTTTTCTTGGATTCTTCATACTTGAGCTGATTCTTCTCATATAACAATTTGTAATGTTTTTCAATCAGATCAATCATGTCCTGTTTATGCTTTTTAATCAAAGATTCTGTTTCTTCTTTAAATTGATTCGTTATTGTATTTACTTTGTTATTTTCTGCCAATATTTCATTTTCACGTATGGAATTAATAGAAAGTTTGGCTTCATAATCTAAAAACTCCTTTGTTTCAGCGCATTTAGTAGTTGCGTCTTCAACTGTCAGTATTCTCTTATGATTGTCTGAATTATGCTCCGTAGCTTGGCAAATTGCACAGATTACTTTGTCACAGTCCACACAAAATAGGTCTACAGTATAGTTTTGATGTTTGTCACATAATGTAGAATATACATCCTTTTTTATTTTTCTGGCTTTTTCCCCCATTTTACGTCAACGAAAGTCAAGATATAGAGAAAACTTACATGTGTAAATAAATATCCCACTATAGTCCCGCTATTTTTTATATTTTTTGTTCTTGATGAATGAAGACTTAAACTATATTTTATTCACTCTTAACAATAATAAAAAGGTAAAAAACGTTTTGATGTCTCACTACATAAATAACTCCCATTTAACGTAGAAACGATATTCCCTCACAGATTCGTATAAAACATATAAATGTCGCGCCTTCTAACATGTCTAAAATGCAAATAGTAAAACAGTAGATATTTTTTGGCTCTACGTGAAGGAAGTTAAAATCATTTAAGTAATACCTTAAACATAAAAGGACATAAAAGATATATCTATAAGGCTTTGTATAAATTAATATATCAAAATATAACCGTTATTTCTATTTAATGCTTGCCAGTTCAATACTGCCTTTTTATCGTATAATCGCTTACTCTGTAAGTAATACTGCTGTGTCAAATCTTTATTTGCTGTCCGTGTTAATTTTCATGATTCTGTAAATCTGTAGAATTACATAGAATATAAATATGTATGAGGCTATAAGAATTGTTGTTATAGAGATTTATCAATATTCTAACTTTATGAAATTATTAACATTAAACAACCTTAAGCGAAATAAAACTGACTCATTTCAATAAGAAGAACAGCAGATCAAATAAAAACTAGAAACCACGTGATTGATATTTACTTTTGTGTCCTAGCTGGGTACCAGACCTAAAATTCTAATGCAAAATCTTAGTGACGGGAGATAAATCATGTATTGCTTTGGTATTTTCCTAGAGCACAAGGTGTGAGGATACAATGCTACGCAGCGATTTAATCAAAGTTTATAGGTAGCACAGCACAGTAATGTAAGCCACAACTTGAAAAGCCAGGGATGATTTATTGGATATAGTGAATATTCTGGATTTAACATTTTACCCCATGAGCATATTGTAAATATGGCCGTTTTCATTGAAAAGCCTCCTGTTTCAAGTTCAAACTGCTATGACACTATGAAAAATTCTTCAGTACTGATGAAACTTGGCACAAATGTTGACTGGACCATAGCCTCTGTAACAGCATGCTCAATAAATAATTTTCTGTTACCATGGCAACGGGGAACGTCTCAAAATTGGGAAAAATCACTATTTTGCATTGTTTTTTCCATCAAAACTGATTTCAAAGTGCTGCAACTTCTCAATGAATTAAACTAGAGTAAAAGGCTTTTCAGCTTCGGTTACTAGTTACCCTGAGATCGACCTGAGGCCAAGTTTAGCCTGTCACATGTCCAAAACTGTCTTGGCGATGAGGCGGACAACCGCCCCCCTTCACCCCCCCCCCCAAACAGAAGGGGGTACATCCCCCTTCTGGAAACCTTCTGATGTACTATTTTGATGGGGGTCACGCCGAAAAGTGGTCTCTTTTTAACAACATTTCTCAAATGAAAAACAGTGTTGGGGCCTTTATAGGGCATTTTTTCACTGTTTGAGGCCTCAAAAGGGGGGAAAAACAAGTCATTTTACAGGGGGTACAAACTTTTAGCAGTAGCAAAAATCTACAAGGTTGAGCACCAGTTTCTTTGTGATATTTTGCATGTATAGGGAGTTGCTAAAGCAGAGACGGTGTTCCTTTACCCTGTTTATTTGCAGGTATTTTTTGCCAGAGGGACGAAATGTGTTGTTTTGGGTCGAGGCAACTAAAGATTTTGGGCTTCAACGGAATGAATTGCAACTTTTTGACTGCCTGCCTATTGCAGATGGGATGATTTCTTGTAGATTTGCAATCTTATGTCATATATGTTCTCAACAAAATGTGTTTTCTTGTTCCAGGTTGTGTAGTTTGGTACATATTGATTGTAGGACATTGACGACAGGAACTTGAAATCAACTGTGGAGTGCTACCCTGGATTTCGTGGATTTTTTAGGAGAATATTTCAACGGTTACACCGTCAGAAATTAAGGACTTGTACGGAGATATTGGTTCCCAGCCAGATGTATAAATTTAAATTTTAAATGTTATTTCGTATTCGTGTTATTGCAGTTCGTATTCGTCTAGGTGCATTCGTATAGATCTTATTTCAGTGTTATCTAACCCACTTTGTATTCGTAAAAGAAAGAACGTTCAAGATCATAAGTTCATACTAAATTATTCAAATTGAAAAAGAAGAAGTATGCAACATAATATCTAATCACGCAGTTTAAACAAGAAGTAGAAACAATTGATCCTTACATTCTGCAGTATCAAAAGACAAATGTTTAACTGTCAATTAAAATGTAGCAATTAATCTTGTTTGAATCATTTTAAATTTATATGACTATAGATACGAATATAATGAATACGAATATAAATTAGATAAATATAAATTGAAAGAAAAACAGCGAATAAATGCCCAAATTCTGCTCCATAATCACGCATCAATTTTTAATTTTTTCCTTGTTCTCAGTATGATGTATAAAATATTCATTCAAAACAAGCAGATCAATTAATCTTGTTTGAATCATTTTAAATTTATATGACTATAGATACGAATATAATGAATACGAATATAAATTAGATAAATATAAATTGAAAGAAAAACAGCGAATAAATGCCCAAATTCTGCTCCATAATCACGCATCAATTTTTAATTTTTTCCTTGTTCTCAGTATGATGTATAAAATATTCATTCAAAACAAGCAGATATTATCTATTTAATACTTAAAACTCCTAACGATATCATTTTTTTTTCAAATGAATGCCTATTGGTCAGTTTCTTGTAATATTTGACAATCAATACAGGAGCCATAGGATGTGATCGGTTGACAATTTAAAGATATATACTTAGGACATAAACATAGGTTTGGAGACATAGTTTCCGAAAAAAATTGACCGAATATTGTAACAGAAACAACGGTTTACAATACTTGCATACTTTTACTAAACGTTTTTTTTTTACAATGTATGGTATTGGATATAACAACGAATAAGTATGCATTTGCATTTGAGTGGCTCTATAATTGTTTGATAAAAGAATAGAAATTGTACATTATTTATATTTCGTGTAGACATAATAATCGCATGATTAGGAAGTTTTCTTTGTTCTTACTAACCCAATATATTCATTACAATTACAATGAGGATTTGAAAACTGTATTAATATATAACAGTGTTGTTTTTTCAGCGATTCATATACATAATGAAGGTTAAACATAGCATTAGAGGTCTCATTTGCACCTGTTATAATTCAGTGTAGTTTTTAATGGGAAGGAGTTATCACATATTCCTGGTAACAGAAAAAAATAGATTAATTAGCTAAAATCGGGTAATTTTTTCTAGTGTTTATTTTGGAACAAATGGGAAAGGTCACAAGATGAGGAAAACAGTGAAAAATATTTTGCGCTGATTTCTGTAACAAAAATATGAAATTGCCGTTAAACAGTTATAATATAAAAAGCTTGTGGGTTAGTAGAAATAGCACTAAGTAAGGGACAACTCAGTATGTTTCTGCTTAAAATTCGTCTCGGCCTAACTGCCGCAACATTTGTACAGCAGAAACATTCTTCGGATTTGCCTTAGCCAGTGTTATATCCACGTCGTTTCATATGCTTTAACTTTTACATGTCTTTATCTTAAAACCAGATATTTTGTCTTTGATTTAAGTTATAAAGTTGTTGTCTTATTGATCTTGATACGAAACGAAAATACGTGTACGCCGTGAAATTAAAACAAGATTAGCATTGTGCCAAAAAAAAGGAAGAAAAAGTATGTGGATTTCTCAAATATATGTGATAGAATATCATTAAAAATACACATTTACAATATTGAATATTTTTATGCACGTTCTTGCTAGGAGAATAAACACACAGCACTGTCACAACACTAAATTGTCTTATTTCTTTTGATGCTGAAGTTTCACGTTGATAAAGCATAAGCTCTAACGTATGTGAATATCACTAATAAGGAGCGATGCAATTTTTTTTATAGATTGTTTAAGTTTGATTAAAAGCATATTGTTCAGAAGTGATCTGTATAGCGCTGTTATATATCGCAACACCGCCATATGTCGCACTATTGTCGCTAAATATCGTAACCATCGCCAAATGTCGCAAGATTTTCTGCCGTTAAATGTCGTATTTGTAACGTAAAATAATTATCGCACGATTTCCCCCTTGCCGTTAAATGTCACAAACTTATGGTTAAATGTTGCAAGATTTATATTCTTGATAAAATATCAAGTGGTATTATATTACAGTAATCATGGTTCAAATGATTATATATGGTTAGTTAGTAAGGAGTAAAAAGGATTGTTCCGATTCAAATGACGAATCAATGCGACATATTCTTTTTAATGTCATGTGTGTTTGATTTATTCGATCATACCATGCAACTATGCTACATGCAATATGCCTATAACAATCGTTGTGCCTTGTTATAAAATAATATACTATTTATCTCATATCATACTGCCTATTCTGAATTGATCTGTAAATTGCGTTTTATTATTTGAATATCAACTTGATTATTTTAACAGATATCACATTAATAATAGTTTTGTGAATAACAAATTGGGCGCATTTAATATGTTTGATGATCTCAGGAACAAATTTTAACAACTAAAATATAATCCGATCATCAACGTTGTACGTTTGTGTGTGCGTGAGTGCGAATGTGATTATTCATGTTTTTGTTTTGTTTTTGGTTTGATTGCCCTTGTCACCAGCCAAAAAATAAATCCAAAACTTTACTTCTGTGTTATTTCTGTAGGTATTATTCTTATTCAACTGTTGATCGCAAGTTCTTTTTTACTTTAAGCATTCTTATGAACACATTCATAATTTTGAACTGACTTATCTATACATTTTACATTGATTTCAACGACATAAATCTATCAGAATTCTGTATAAGATATAGGATTTCACTGTAATAAATTCCTTTTCTAATGAATCACCATTATATTTTTGTAGTTCATTCGAAAAAGCTTTCTCAATGCCTATTTGAAAATAAAATGTCATATACCAACAGACTGCAATTTATTAAAGCAGTTGACTTTCTCATCAAAAGCTATTAAAGAAAATATGTTTCCTTTTTGTCAGACTGGTATTATGTAATTAAGTCCATATGTACTTTAACTGACAAATTTAATTAGATCTAGTTATGATGCAATTTCTGCGATATGTCCAGTCATGAACAAAAGAAGGGTGACCATAACCATTTGGCCACGACGGTCCCTCATATCTTTTGAGTAAATCAAAATCTAAACGTTATGGCATGCAAAATTAATTCAAACACATATCTTCTTCTCGCCCATTCCTAAATTGTGCCAGTAAATTTAAGTCATTGAAAGAAACTGCAATGATAATTCGAAGGAAATTTCAAAAATCATCAGTTTCATGAACTTACTTTCAAATCAAATTTCAGCATCATAGACGTAAATATATATTTTTCAAAAGAAAATCAAAAAAATCAGTGTATGTAAAGTAAATGCAACTAATGTATGTGACGTTTCAGTAAAAAATTCCAACTACCAAGGACCTTAATTAAAAGTTTTTTCCGTTCGTGTTTAACCCGCGACATGCGATTGAATTTGACCGTAAAGCGCAACAATTTCTTGCTACATTGCTTGTTGCCATTTGTAAAATGAACCGGTCATACGGAAAGCATCGTGTTAGTTTGAAATGATCCATTCACTATTTGTCGCACTATTTGTCACTTCCCAAAATTAATAAACATTCAATTTGATGAAATTGGTACGTGTAAAAGTTATCAAATTTCGATTTTCATAATATTACGTGATTAACTATGTCATAGTACTAAAACGTCCCGGTTGAATAAATTGTAAACCACGGACTATTATAACACTAAACCTAACTGGGAAAAACCCGGTCAATTGTCAATCTGTTTGACACTTGCCGTTTTGCCAATCCACTTAATCAAAGGAAGTGTACAATTCTGTAATATGTTATTATGTAATATTATGTAATTCAGGGGTAATAAAATCTTAACCTTAACATCTTACTGTTTCAATTTAAATTACTGATGAAAAAATCATCTAATGATACTTGAAATTGAGGACTCTAAATTTGTATGCACTTTTGATCATTGAATTATTTATTAGTCCTGCATATTTCCGTATAGTTACATGTATCTGTTATAGATATCAATTCACGTGTTTAGTACTTACCGCTTTAAGTTATCCAAAGTTTACTGTTTTATGGGTGACATAACTTGACATTACGAGTATCAAAATATGAAAAACAGAATAAACAAGGAACCCTATATAAAAGCCTTTAAGTATGGTCAAATGTACTCGTTTTGCCCTACACATTATGGCATGCGCGAAATGCAACATCCGTAACTATTAAAAAAATGAATTGTAAAAGGGTATATATGTATGATCATAACCAGTTTACGCTTTTCGTAATTATAAGAGTGTTTTCATGTTCTTTGTTTGGAATTTCGCCACATATATCATCCAGATAAGACAAGTAGGATGAATGGGATCGTCTTTCCTTATTGTCCTTACCTGACTAGCTGATGCTTCTTTAGTGTCAAATATTATAACATTCGATTCTAGCTACTTCGATTCACGACATTTTTACAAATGGCATCAAGCAATAAACACGCGTTAAGAGACCAGTCATTTGCTTCACGGTCCAATTCAAGCAAATGTCGGCGGTATTAGCACGAACGGAAAATATCTTGTTTTAAAAGAATCTTGTGTAGTGTAATCTTTTCACTGGAAACATTTTTATTTATTTTTTGCTTAAATCTTTTAATCATCATTTTTCGAAGAACATTCTTCTACTTTTAAGCAATAACCGTCAATCACATTATTTACATATATTTGATGCACGGTAATTTATTTGTTTCATATACATTTACGTCTATGCGGCTGTAATTGGTATCATAAGATTTGCAAGTAAGTTCATGAAACTGCCTCCATCGGATTTAAATTGCAGTCACTATTAATGGAGTTGAATTTCTCAGACATGTACAGAAGTTACCAACAATTCATCTGGTATGACTAATATACGCAATAGAGTTTTTTTAGGGGGCAACGAAGTAAACGGGGCAAAATGTCTATTGATATTTTGCTCAACACTCTGATTTGATTTTCTTTTTTGGGGTTGGGGTGGGCGGTTACGTCGCTAAAATACAGTGTAGGTCATTATGGCAACTCTTCAGCTTTAATGATGGAGAAAGAACTCAGGTGCCATCTTTGCAAAATTGGCACAAATGGGCATCTGAGTACAATGAGTGACGTTTCGTAGGCTATCTTAATAGTATCTTAATAGTATCGAACATTGTACATACACGTTCCGAACGCACTCATTTCTGAACATTACATCAAATTCAAGTTTACAGCTGTCAAGTATGTTATTAGATGTTTAAAAGATTCTTTAGAAGCTTGTTTAGAATTTAATGATTTTTCGGCAAAAATGATATGGATAAGTTGTACTACACCACTTGCCCCTCACCGCTGTGGGTTCGAATCCCGACAGGGACTTTGGATTCTTTCATGTGAGGAAGCTATCCAGCTAGCTTACGGAACGTCGGTGGTTCTACTCAGGTGCCCGTCCGTGCCTGAAATAATGCACGGAAGGGCACCTGAGGTCTTCCTCCACCAGTAAAACTGGAACGTCGCGATATCACCTATACTGTGTCGATGTTACGTAAAACCAGAAACAAACAAACAAACAAAGGTGTACTACAAATAAGATCAAAGTGCTGAAGGCACTGGAAAAAAAAACACGGATACACTAGCGACTTTCAGAAATACATTTTCACTCCAGTTTCAGAGGTTAATGAATTCTATATGTCATGTTTCAAGAAAATGACAGTCTATTCATATGATCATGACTGTTAAAAAATCATATCTTGTGGATCTAGTAATCCTGCCGATAAAGTGTTTGTTAGCAATCAGATGTACATTTTTTAGTTCTTACACTCAGTATTAAATTCCAAGGAAAATCATTAATGCGTTATTCCTAAATGCTCGGGTCTGATCACGAGTGCATAAAATGTATCACGAGTGCATCAAACGTGAACAAATAGTCAGTGTCTGGCGTGTGTTGATTTAGGGACGGATGTGCCAACAATGGTTCATCCATTTGTCAAAGTAAATTCCGTCAAAGTCGCAGCAATGTCTAGCGTGTGTTTATTTAGGGACGGATATTTAGACAATAGCTTATTAAAATGTCAAGGTTAATCTGTGTACGAGTTTCTATTTAGAATAGGAAGAAAGGCGCCATAATATTTACGACGTGATTTCCCCGACCCGCGTTATACAAATGGAAATATGTTTCTATTCATTTTATTGATTTATGCAACTCTTCAAAATGAACAGTAAAATGATCAGGTGGATAAATTTTGACGTTGTGTATCTAGATAAAAACGCCTTTTGTCTTTTGTGCAACACTTTAATAAATTAAACTTTGTATCAGTTTACAAAATATTTGTTTCAATTGATTGATCTGTTAAAGTCCAAAGGTTTTCGATTCGATTTTCGGCCGTTCTTGAGTTATGGCCCTTAAACCTCTATTTTAAAAATGTTCTCAGATTAACTTAAAGATAGAACCATTTGGAAGCTATTTTTATTCTTAATCCAAATATACTTCGTTTAAAGGGTCTATTATTGACCGTTTTCGAGATATTTGAGTTTGAAAATATTCCTGTTTATAAAGTAGGTTCTGCATTATGCTGTGTTGTGATTGCTACTACTTTATTTGCCATACTAATCAATTTAAAACAGTTGACAATTAATCACAATTATAATGAACACTGCTTAATTAATTTAATTGTTTTTAATGATAATTTGATTGATAATTGATCTCAACAAATAAAAAAAATATGTCTTATCAAGCTTTTATAATTATAAAGGTTAACTTGATACATAATTATAAATAAAAAAAAACAAAAGTTCATTATTCACTAATTTTTATGGAGCATGATAATACATTAGAAACCTATGAAACAAGGGGATTTTGTCCGGGTAGATAACGGGATTTTGTTCAGCCTTGCAAAATCATGAAAGAGGTTACATCCACCAATGGAGGGGACTTTGTCTGAGTATGCCAAGGGGATTTTGTCTGAAGGGGATTATGTCCGTACACCATTTGTGACGTCATCATTGGCGCTATGTTCAAAACTTTTGTTTTAAATCTTTCAAATGATATATCTTCGTTAATTTTGAACCGATTTTCATGATCTTGGTTTCAAACAAAATATCTTGACAAGTTCTGTTTTATCATGTAGTCTAACCGGAAATGAAATAACTCATACGGTAAAAGCGTTCAGTTCCCTTATTTTTGATACCGTGTTTGGTATCGAACGAAAGTGATAGATCTGTTAAAGTCCTTTAAAATAAAACCGAGGTTATCAATTTTATTTTCAACCGTTACTCTGCTATGACGTCACATCGATTTTTAAACTTTCTTCAACTAAATGTTCACTGTCAAAAACGACAAGTAAAAAGGTCTTGTCGTGCTGATTCGTAATTTTGACACTTGTTCGCTTTATGTCCTATAGTGGCCGATGAATCCCGAAATTAAATACCAGTAAACTTGTTTGAAACACTTATGTTTATTTTGGGATGTGGCCATCGATGATGCCAATTGCTTACAAGTAATGATTTCATTTAAATATTTCGATTCTTTAATTCTCGCTTTTTGGTTTATTTGTGATTGAGAACGAATTAATAAGATCATACCAGAACATATAACTTTAACGTCTCATATATGGCAGTTATTGTTACACTGTTCCAGAATGTAATTGAAGTTTTAAATGCTAAAACATATCAGTATATATGTCCCGACTTTAGAAAAGTAAAAAATTCTGAATTGTGCTTACAATATTATTAAACCTAAGTTAGTTTCTGATTGGGGAATTTTATTTCATAGAAAGTGTGGGGCCCACAATACGCATATTTCTGTCCATATCATCCAATTGTGTACTGGGATCCTTTAGAACACCAACACCTTTGCCTCCTTATCTATTTTTAGCTTTGAATCTGGTTTATTGGACTTCAGATGTCACATGGCTCCATTTCCCTGACCGTTGTGTACATTTCCTCAAACATGATTTAGCATACCCGAAACAATGTGCACAATGTACATTGTGACAAAACATTTTAGTACTACTACTTAAACAACTCAACACTTTCATTCACACGTTTTAAATCAAATGTATTGCAAAACAATTTAATACAATACAAGATAAATCAGCAAACTTACATTATAGCATTATGTACAAATAACATACAATTATGAATACAAAATGTTACATTCACATTACTCATGACAATTGAAGAGTTTACAATGTACTCAGTACTTGTTGGAGTGTAAAACTTAGTTTTAATAACTGTACATATAGATCTAAAGGAACTTTATTATAAGTCCAGTATACAGACACATTAATAAGTATTGAATATTTTGGATTGATGTATTTAATGTTATCTGTTTTGAAATACAGATACCAATACATTAAAATCAAATATACTCATCAACCACATTTTACTGTAAAAATGACAAATGGTGCGTTTTCGCTCAAGGACAACCTATTTTACGCTGTACAAAATTTGTATTCATGTGCAATTAGAATGTTATATTTCAAAAAAATTGGCATGCTGCATACATTTTTTTTGAAATTACAGACTTTTGATCGAAATCATTATAACTTTGCTCTGAGTAAACATATTACTTTTGACGTACAACATAGAATATTGAAAACACCTTTGAGCTTCGGTATATGTTTTAGAGCTTAAGATTTATAAACAAATTTATAACAATTCCTTTTACAATACAAATTGATAGGTAAATGTACTGCTCAAAATAATGCTTACTACGGGTTTTAGGAAGGGTAATCCTAACGTTTGCCACTGTTATTATAACATGCCATTATAGTACAATCAATGTTGGTATATAAATGTTCATACATACGAACATAAGAATATAAAACGTATACGTATTGTTAAATATCATCATAAGTTTGGTCTTCATGAGCCAAAATGTTAATATACAACGGATACACAATCCACATCAGCGGCCAGCGACGACCCCCTCACCCCTCCTCCACCCACCCCTACCCCCATTAAAATAAAAAAAAAAAATGAAATAAACAAATATGAAAAAGTCAAAGCGTATGTGACTGCAGATATCACATAAGCATAACATGTTAACATCATTTATTTTATAATAAGAAGAATAGAAAAAAACCCATAAAAAACTAAATACGAAAAAAAAACAAACAACAAAAGCAAAACCAAAAAAAAAGAAAAAGAAAAAAAACACGATCAGCCATCATTAAAGTCGGTACGCACTTACAACTTTCATGTTTTATTTGCAAGTCTCAGACAGGAATGCACTTTGCAGTACCGAAACCGAAATATTTATTTAGAAAAGGATTGCATGATTACGTGGAAATCATTCTCAGTAATGTCGTAAATATTTCTGACATTCGCATTCGTTAGTGTTTCTGGCAGGTCGGTACTAGAATGATCATCAGATTACTCGAAAACGTTCATACAATGACATTTATTCCACTAAAATTAACCCTAACACCAATTAGTCAGGTTTAAGAACAAAAATAATATGTCGTTGATTTATTGGCTTGAGCTTGAAGGCAACCTATCTAAAATCCTGTCTAGTTTTTTGTCCATTTCCTTGATTTTCTCACTAAGACGATGCCATCTAAAATCACAAAATTTTGAAATACCGAGATCCCCTTTAACAGCAGATATCGGGATAATAATACCGTGTGTATTTAGTTTACCAACACAAATCCCAATACATACTAACTGATTGTCAGAGTCCTTCACGAACACGAAAGCTCCAGAATCACCAAAGTCATTGAACAATTGAGTGCATAAAGATGATTCAGGTCTGACTGCTATTTGATTTTTTAAAAGAAAAGTATACTCATTGCTGCCAAGTGTATACTTACGCTCATATTTAATCATTCGGACCGTGGTATTTTCAAACTCTATATACCCTCTAGTGAGTGCGGTCGTTCGCCCATACTTTAAGACCGGTGTATTGTATTGTAGGTCAGATGTCCCTAGAGTTCTTCCAGTTTCGAAACACATCTCTAGCATGAAAAAAAAATCAGTGATTACTTATATGAAATTCAACATAAATACTATAACAGGGACGTTTTCACGACAAATTATTCTAATGTCTTGTTGAGTTCATGTGACTGTTAACGTTGATGCTTTCTGTCTTTACTGTAAATGGCCATTTTATAAAAATGGTTTAAGAAACATGGACCATGACATAATGTCAAGCATAATATGTTAAATCATTAAGAATATGTAGGAATCTGGTAGATACCATAAGCTAATTTAGAAAGAAATTATGCAGTACAAAGTTATGTATGCAGTAAGTGCTTAGTCTACGACAAACTTACAGAATCTAAAGATAAATATATCAAATACATGTAGATGTTTTATAGGTCGAAGTTTGGTTAAGTACCTGATTCTTCTGGGAAAAACCCGGAATCAGGAGTTGCACCTTCTATTTTGAAAACAGCAATATCGATACCACTTGAATCTTCACTTCCAGTTCGGTAAACTGCTTCTTTAACAGGACCAAGCTTATATTCATGTTCTGTTGTGTTTGGATGAAAAACCATTGGGGACTCTTCTCTTGACCAAACTTTCTTTTCTCCTCTTAGATCATGTATCATTGCTTCTTCTAACACAACATGTGCACAAGTGACACCGCATAATCCAAAGTCTTTATGGTAAAAGAAACCACCCAACGTTCCAAATGATTCAGGAGTCCTATTTGATGTAATTTGGCAACCCATTTTGACAGGTTTGCTATACCTTTCCGACGGCAAAATTGTTCTCTGAAATATACCCTCTCTAACATCAACCGGAATGCCATCTAAATTGTCTTCAAATTTATTTTCGTGCAGTGGAATTTTTCCTTTTGCAATAACATATAAAACAATACATGATTGGAAAGAAACAAAATGCTCAGACGGCCCTAAACTAAACCTTTCAGATCTAACATTACTTCCATATATAGCAGATAGATATTGGTGATTTCGTAGAAGTCGGTCAGAGTGCTTATTGATAACGCTTCCTAGAACTTCCAATTTAGAGAAACATTGATTTGTCTCTCTCAGTTGATCTGCCTTTTGTAAAACTTGTTCTGATTCTTTGCTGCACGAATCAACGTGAGTAACAAAGACATTGTAACCAGTTTTTTCAAGTTTGTTTTGGACTTTAAGATCGTCCTCGATGTCCTTAGTTGTGAGAACAACAAACACAATATCATCATTTGCCTTTGTGTCGTAAGCTGGCCAAACGTGCACAATTGAGCTTGATATATTTTCTATGAACTTGCTAATGCGCTCACATTCTTCATATATTTTATATTTGTTTTCATCCGTTCTTTTCCACATCATGTCAAGTTTTTTCTGGTCTATCATAGATGGCTGCGCTGTGACTATAATGATAAATTTCAGGAAAAAAACAACATTAAATACATGATATTTCCATAGGTCATTTATTCTGTTGCTGGTAGAAAATTGATAACATTGTCCCTACGTGAGGCGACAGTGATCAGCCCTTTCCACCAGTATGGAGCAAAACCAGCCTGTATATTTAAAGTCTGACCAGCTCTATACTTATTGCTAGCTAACATAACAGAATTGATAAGGGATAGTTAAAAAATCGATACAGGAAACGATCATTAACATATCCATCACATTGGTTATGAAATCCTTCTCTGTATGTAGAAGGATTGCTCCGCATAAGCGTTTTAAATTACATTTCAGTGTGACCTTGACCTTTGACCTAGAGACCTAGTTCATGCGCATGACACGATTTATCATGGTGTTGAACATAACTATGAAGTTTTATTAGTATCCCTTCATAAGTGTAGGTGATGCCTTGCATTATGTCAAAATATATATTGAAGATGTATTAGAAGTAATTCAGTTTCTTTTGCCCTGGGCTCTTGTATGCTTATTTGTAGTGTTGATGTTTGTGCCCTGATATGTATAGTGGTAGCCTTAGCTTTTAACTGTGCAATGATTGTAATTAATAACCTGGTTTCGTGGTATTGCCATGTTTCTTGTTTGATAAAACGCATAATATTTAATTATATTATGTTTGTTTGGTTGGGTTTTACACCGCACCGACACAGTATAAGTCATATGGCGACTTTCCAGCTTTACTGGCGGGGGAAGACCTTAGGTGCCCCTCCGTGCATTATTTCGGACACGAACGGTAATTTGAGTAGAACAACCGACGTTCCAAGAGAAAGCTGAATAGCTACCTCACATAAAAGAATCCAAAGTCCCTTCCGGAATTCGAAACCACAGCGGATAGGGTAAGCGGTTTGAAGTCATCAGCCTGAACACTCGTCCACGGATGCCCCTTAAATGCATTATTGATAATTCAAAATAGGTTATATATTTTTACTTTAATCAAGTTACTTGACATCGCCTTTGTGTTATTGTTGTCTCTTATAAATTATATGAATACAATGTTCTTTATATTTAATGTTTGTTTTTTAAAATGTTTTAGAAAAAAGTGCTTGTAAATTAAAACATCAAATTAATTGAAAACTTTACCTGGAATATGTGTCTGCACAATGTCCTGACGATGTACCTACAAAGTTAAAATTGAAATGATTTGGACACAGTTTTGATATAACAGTGATGCAATTTTATATAAATTTATCTGAACTATGACAATCATACAATTGCAAATATGCAAGTCATACTACTGAATCAAAATGGTGATATCAATGTCAAAAAGGTATGTCAAAAATACATAATGTATATATTGATCGTACTTATTCACTTTAACTATGGATGGGTATTTACTTAAAATGCATAAAATGTAAAGCACTGTCCTTCTTAATCTTTTGATTTATATAAAGATGCAATACCTCCGGTCAACAGGACACTTACATGGAAGTAAGTCATATAATCAATTTAATGACCGTTACGCTACTAAAAGATTTTGATGAGCTCGAACATCAACTTCGTAGTTTTCAAAGAGTTATATTTTTAATTTTAAGGCAAAGAAATGAACAATAGCCCCGTTATCATTTGTTTCCTTTCCTTGCCGGGATGAAAAATGTAAATCCATATTTTATTAGAAGTTATGTTAACAAGATTGCATTTGTGAAAAATGCTATGCCACATAATTATATATTACAGCACTTAATAGAAGTGAGGGAAGTGTTCCTATACAATTTAACTTTGCCATAATGCAGTTGAGTCTACTTGAATTTGGTGGTCAACGTCATATTTCACATGGCCTTAATTTCATATCTGTACATGAAAGGACAAGAAAGTAGGCCACATATTCAAAATCTGGGTCAGCTGATGTCAAAGTTCAATTTGACATTTAAAATTGTGCACATGGTCCAAATTTCATGGCTATACATCAAAAGACAAGAAAGTAGGTTACATGTCAAAGACTAGGTCAGCTAATATTAAAATTAAATTTTACATCTGGTCCAAATTTCATGGCTGTACACCAAAGGACAAGAACGAACGTCAATGTCCACTAGGACAGGGCAATATTTAGACAATCTTGAAACAGGTCCACCAGACAATGTTTCATGTCAAATATCTAAGCTCAAGCTTTTTCCTATTCAGAAAACATTTGTTTTTGTTTCTGTTTTTACACTACATGTAATACATAATTATTGAAAATCAATGACCCCGGGACGGGGCCAATTTTAACCCAAGGGCTATGATTTAAACAATCTTGTAAGAGGTCTCCTATGCAATGTTGCATGAAAAATATCTCACCTCTAGCCTTTGTCAAGTTTTTACTATACACATGTAAGGAAATCCTATGAACCCCCGAGTTAGGGCCAATTTTGACACTAGGGGCAAAATTTTAACAACTTTAATGGAGGACCTGAAGATGATAGAATATACCAAATATCACAGCTCAAAGCATAGTACCTTCAGACAAGAAGATTTTTAAAGGTTTTTTTCTATATGTATATAGTGAAAACCAATGACCCCCGAGGCGGGCCAATTCTGACCCCAGGACTATAATTTGAACAGTCTAGGTAGAAGTCCACTATACAATGTTTGATGCAAAATAGCTCAACTCTAGCCTTTGTCAATTCAGAGAAAAAGATTTGTTAAGTTTTTACTATATGCATATAAGGAAAACCTATAGGTCCTTCGGAGCGGGGCTAATTTTGACACTAGTGGCAAGAATTGAACAATTTCTGTAGGGGACCTATAGATGATAACATATACCAAAAATCAAAGCTCTAAGCCTTATACCTTCAGACAATAAACATTTTACTTTATGTACATAGTAGAAATCAATAACCCCCGAGGTGGGGACAATTTTGACCCCAGGGCTATAATTTGAACAATCTTGGTAAGGGTCTACCAGACAAAGCTTTATGCAAAATTTCTATGCTCTAGGCCTTGTACGTCTTTACAAGAACATTTTTAATTTATTATAATAATTCATTTTGGTTTCCATGGCATCAAGATTTCTGCATGGAATTTAATTTTTCGAAGAACTTTGGAAGGCCTTTATCATTCCAAGTTTGGTTGAAATTGGATATGTGGTTTTTCACAAAAAGATTTTTAAGTTCACACTATATAACACACACACACACACACACACGCACGCACACACGCAAGCACACAAGCACGCATGCACGCACGCACGCACACACACACATATATACACGCACACATACAAACATACACACAAACATACAGGTGAATCGTTATATGCCACGGCATCGCAAATGCTGCGGTGGCATACTTAAAAGAAAACAAACCTACGTAATGAGTAGTTATTAAGGTGATGTGAATGTGTGAGATGAATGTGAGTGCGCGGGCAGGAGGGCACGTGTGTGCATGCTTTTACATCCATTTTGTGTTGCAAGAAATGGAGTAATGTCATGATCGTGTGCAATTGTCAAGCTAAAATAAAACGCCTGTTATGAATAAGAATAAATACATGTGACATCATCAGTAACGCATTAATCCATATATATGTTAGTTGTAGTCACTTATGTTAATATTCTTTGCATTGCATGATATAATTTATTAATTTGACTGGGTTTTTATTATAGTCACCGTCATTTCGGAAGCCCTAGTGAATATTGAACATAACAAAATAATAAAATATATACTTTCATTCTACAACTATCAACTTATCAACTATCACGTTTAGAGCTAAATCTGTTATATAATGAGGTCTGAAACTAACTTTATTACATATATTGAGAAATTTCTAACGAATAACAAGTGTTAATCAGAAATCATTCAACACTTGTAGTTAACAATATTTAATTGTGAATTTGAGAAACAATATTGTATATTGTTGTATAAAATGTTTACACTATATAATTTTCTAGTGAAAACAGGAGAACATATTTATACTATCTGTTTAAGTCTTATATGTTTCATGGTTATGAAGCGATCTGAATAATACAATAATATATAAATTGCTGTGGTGTGATTTAATCAGTCTTGTTTCTTGAATATAAAATTTGTCTTGTTTCTTGAAATACTATTTGTCTTTAATTTACAATTAGGATCGATTAGATATTGATTAAATATAACATTGCTTCCTGTAAGTTACATATTTACTTTTTCATTTGAAGAATTTTTCTCTAACAGAGCACGGCGACGATGTAATAATATCTCCGCCAATTCACAACCTGGATTTATATCTTGAGCTTTCCTTAGATAATTCCCAGGGATGTATCCACGTCTCCCACTTGCTTCTGCAAGGAACAAACCTTGATTATATTTTTAACTATATAGTTTTCTTAACGAAAAATAAATATAATGAGTCATTTACTGGTTAAATGTGCCATTTCAGTTGTGAATTTACTACAAACATAGTTCTTACGTTTTGTACAATAACGCTCAGTTAAAATAAGTAACAAGAAATATTAAAAGTCCATTACAGCGCAAAAGAAAGAAAGGTGTAAATATGCAGAAATTTTTAGTCTTAATAATATGTTTATAGTATCATTCATTTGAATACAATTAATAATCAAAACATTTATCTGAAGCCACAAAAAAATTTATTTCGATGACATCTGTCCGGAACGCTTACTTTAAGTTTTCTTCATAACCGATTTCAAATATACACAAATGTATTCTTGCTTTTAAATTAGTTGAATTTACCTGGCTTTTGTTGAGGTACCGATTTCATATCTTGACATGATTGGACATGAAATATAGGATCCGTATGTGCTGATTGCTCTCGTTCTGTACATGGAATTGGAGATATATACATTAAAACATCATTTGTTTCTTTACATTTTAGTGGGGCGTTCGTGGTCGAGTGGCTAAAGTCGTTGACTTCAGACCACTTGCCCCTCACCGCTGTAGGTTCAAATCCCGACAGGGACTTTTGATACTTTCATGTGAGGAAGCTTTCAAGCTAGCTTACGGAACGTCGGTAGGTGGTTCACTTAGGTGCCTGTTTGTGCCTGAAATAATGCACGGAAGGGCACCTGAGGTCTTCCTCCACCAGTTAAGCTGAAATGTCGCCATATGACATATACTGGGTCGGTGTGTTGTAAAACCCAACAAATAAAATTAAATTTACATTTAGCCTGGTGAATACGTTTAAAAGATTTGCAGATATTGCGATTTAAAACAGTTAATGTAAGTGTTAAAACGTTTCAGTAGTTAAGTTACCAACAGTTTAGAACCTGGTCTGGGACCCTGTGACCGACTGGTTTGGGTCATTGGCTTCAAACCATTTGACCCACACTTCTGTAAATTAATTGATATGAGTAAGCTATCCGGCTAGCGTACGGACGTCGTAGGTTCTTCTCATAAGATGGTTGTGTAATAAATAACGCTAGGAAGGACAAATAAGGTCTTTTTCTACCAGGAAAACATGAATGTGGATACATGACCATCACAGTGTTGGTGTTACTTTATACGGAAGAAAACAAAACAATGCAGAGCCTTGTCAGACAGCATGGTTGTGGAGTCTGACTTGGCTTAATACTTGTGGAAAAAAACTGTTCACATTTGGTTTAGCATGATTAGAGGTTGAATAATGTTTAGCTTGCACTTCACAAATATTTACGTAGATGTTTCAAAATTAAAACTCCTGGTAATGAGATTGCTTTAATGTGGACAGGGGCCGCGGATGGGCAGACGGACGTTAATCAAACAAGATGGTTTCCACTAGAACCAATGATGATACTCGTTTATCTAAATAAAACATGGTATATACGATATCGCTTGTTATTGTATAAGAGCCCCATAGTGTTTAGATTAAGTAACTTTATAGAAATAGAAAAACAATAGCAGGTCAAAGACGAAATATAGGAATGAGATGTTTCAATGAGTTGCAAACAAAGCCGTCGCTTGGGAATGCTTTGAGTTTTGTAGGATTGTCGCCTTAACAGTTACTATATAGAGAAAATAAAATCCGGTTAATAACTAGAGGTTCTCGTTCTGTACTTAGAATCGGAGATCCTATACATTAAAAACAGCCTTTTTGGGATTGCATTGGGTCATGTAGGGTAAGGATCGCTGTTACTTAACAGAGAAAATATTGTTTCCCGTTATTAACTAGACTTTTGAATGAGATATTTCAATGCAATTTGTTTCCTACTAGGCATATATGTAGTCTTTGATAAGGATTGCTTTTGAGCCTCCAAAGGGTGAATGTAAATGCCACTGTTACTTAAAAGCGGTCAATAACTGTTTATGGAATAAACTATAACCCTGAAACATGTCTTATACACGCATACGTCAGAACCTCTCCTGGTATTACTTAGGGTTTCCCCTAGATTCAAGGCAAATGTAACCTTTACTTAATATAGAAAAAATGGTATTCGTTCAATAACTTAAGTTAGCTAGCTATGAGATATTTCGACGAAACTTTGCGGGATGCAAGCTGATAATAAGACCAACAAATGGTTTGCTTGAGCGAAACGTAGGGTCATAATCAATGTCTTGTTTACATGAAATAGAGGATTTTATTTTCAGGTCAATAACTAGAGTTTAGATATAAGCTTACATGAGTATCTTGCTTGGTATTTATTTCGCCCGCTGCTCCCCCTGTCAAGATATGTACGTTAGCGCTCTTATGCACGTGACGTCTATCGCTATTTATATGTTACGTTGTAGACGTCACATCCTGTTTACGTTATGTTTGTATATTACAATAAAGGTACGAACCTGAAAAGACGTATTCTCATACTCCACTTTTACGATTCTCGATATTGAGTGACGTCTACAACGTAACGTATAAATAGCGGTAGACGTCACGTGCATAAGAGCGCTAACGTACATATCTTGACACCCCTTCCCCCAGGATCAAGGTCAATACGATATAAAAGCTTGCTTAGTTTTTCATGTTTCTTCATTTTTTATCATTTATAATACACTGGTTGCATTGCATATATTTTGAATTTCATTGCTGCTAGAAAAAAGTTCTATAGTACAGACTCTGAAAACTAAAATCCTTAGAAAACAAGAGCTGTCACAGGACAGCGACCCTCGACTATTCAAAAACTTGTCACAAGGATGCTTCATTGAGTATAATAATGCTTACCTTTATGAATACATAAAATTGTCCGAAAAGGTACAAACCCTTTAAGTTTCAATACATTCCCTTCAGTAGTTATTGAGATACAAGCTTACACACAAAAATTTAACCAAGAATTTATGAATCGAAAAAGGGGCATAATTATGCAAAAAAGCAAATCAGAGTTATGGGACTTGTGCCAATTATCTTAGATAATCACAGAGAACAAGTGTGTGAAGTTTCAATCCATTCCCTTCAGTAGTTATGGAGATACCAGCTTACACGCAAAAACTTAACCAAGAATTTCTAAGTCGAAAAAGGGGCAAAATTATGTAAAAAAGCAAATCAGAGTTATGGGACTTGTGCCAATCATCTTAGATAATCACAGAGAACAAGTGTGTGAAGTTTCAATCCATTCCCTTCAGTAGTTATGGAGATGCCAGCTTACACGCAAAAACTTAACCAAGAATTTCTTTCAGTAGTTATGGAGATGCCAGCTTACACGCAAAAACTTAACCAAGAATTTCTAAGTCGAAAAAGGGGCATAATTATGTAAAATCATCTTAGATAATCATAGAGAACAAGTGTGTGAAGTTTCAATCCATTCCCTTCAGTAGTTATGGAGATGCCAGCTTACACGCAAAAACTTAACCAAAAATTTCTAAGTCGAAAAAGGGGCATAATTATGAAAAAAGCAAATCAGAGTTATGAGACTTGTGCCAATCATCTAAGATAGTCACAGAGAACAAATGTGTGAAGTTTCAATCCATTCCCTTCAGTAGTTATGGATATACCAGCTTACATACAAAAACTTAACCACAGGGACGCCGACGCCGACGCCGGCAAATGGGTGACTGCATTAGCTCGATTATTCTGCGAATAGTCGAGCTAAAAACGGAATCCTCTGAGACACGGACGAGTTTTGAGGTCCCGAAGTGTTTCCTTATAACATCATTGGAATTATAACCTCAATATCATAACATCTAAATTCCGAACACCGGTCAGTTTTTTAAATCTACTAAAGCCAGTCATGCTTTACAATTCCTTAAATTGGAGCAGCAATTTAAATGTCAACTGTCTGTGTATCTTAATGCAGATAAAAAATCCCAACAGATGAATTGTCCAATTGAAAGTTAAAGAATTAACCTTCTTCATTTATGCAGGTGCAAAAACATTGTCAGTTTATTTTATCATTGACAATTGAATTATAGCTATTTAATCATAATTATGTCTCTTTCACTGTAAAAGTATGATTTTTTTTCAAACTGTTTAAATTTGAGAGGTCTGAGAACCGGACTTTTGCTCAAGTACAGACAGTGGTCTAGTTTCAAGCAAGCTAAATATCACAAAAACAATGGTATTCTAAAGTTAGTATGTATTTGCACGTACACTGCTCTGTATTTAAGTTTGAGAAGAATATATTAAGAAGTATGATGAAAGTTAAGAAATATTATCAATCTTCGGTAGTGGAATTAGAAGTTATGTCAGATTTTTTACCCCGGGCACGGCTTTCACTGCGAAAAATCTCAAAGTACAATAGTGAAAACGCGATGGCACGATTTCACCATCGTACCGAGGACGAAATTAAAAATCAGGATTATCCGAACGGAACACCGTAGATTGGGGTTTATAACGCGCACCGACATAGTATAGGTCATATGGCGGCTTTCCAGCTTAACCGGTGGGTAAAAACCTCAGGTGCCCTTCCGTGCATTATTTCAGGCACGAATTGTAAAGTGAGTAGAACAACCGAACCGATAGCAAAGAATCCAAGTCGAGATTAGAATCCACATCGGTGAAGGACAAGTGGTTTGAAGTCAACGACCTTAACCACTTGGCTACGGATGTCCTTTATATACATTATCGTTACTTAAAAGAAAACATTAATTTAATGAAAACTCAATTTTGAATATTTTCTTTTAAATATTTTCAGAAAGTACTTGTGAATTAAAACATCAAATCAATTGAAACTTTACCCGGTCTTTGTGTTTGTTCAATTTCCTGAAGCTGTTCCTACAAATTTGAAATGAAAGTGATTTGAGCTCACTTTTGATATAATATTGACGCAATTTTACATAAAATTCGAATGAACTATGGCAATCATACGAATAATACAATCGCAAGTATTTGAGTTCCACTACTGAATCAAAAAGGTGATATTGATGTCTTAAGTAAATGATATGTAAATTGATCGTTTTTATTCAATGAAGCTATGGTTGGGTATCAACCTGAAAGTAGACACTTAAGTTATAACAAAGAAATTACCATTTGCTAGTAAAATATTTTGATGAGCTTGACTATCAACTTACTTATTATAACATATAATTATAACATGCAGATTATAACATTGTATTAAGTGAAAGTAATGAACATTAACTTCTGGAAAAATCATATCACATATCCAAGGCGATTAAAGTACAAAAGTACAAGGCGACAAAAGACGGAATTACAAAAAAATATCAGTTCCGTTATCATTGTTTCCTTTCCTCGCCGACCACAAAAACGAAGGGATGATAAATACAAAACTAAGTATATTACAAGTTATTAAAAAGGAAAAAAATAATACACGTAAATACCGTAGTTACTGTATCAGAATCATTACAATGGTGCCACGTGTTTCCTCGTCGCCATATGGCTTCAGGCGATGGTTTCTTTGCAATCGGAGGTGCATCTTTATAAACTGTGTTGTTTATATGATTAATGCGCTTTATTTTTATTTTGATGAAAATCAATTGCTTTTAATCAAACTAAGTACCAATTTAAAGAATTTAATTTCAAATCGATTTCGATTAGTTTCGAAAGGAAATAAAGGGGATTATAACTTTGGATAAATTAGCAAAACATTTGAAGGAATGTTTATTTACTTAGGGAAGAATGATAAAAAAATATATCATCACCGTCGTATTAAGCGGTTAAAAAGCTTAAAGCTACCTTTTCATTTAGTAACCAGGATAAAAGGACATTCAATTTCAGTTAATTGATTCATATTTATTTAGAACAATAATTAAAAAAAACATTGCCACTTACATCTCCTATTCAGATCATTGCAAAATACATCAAAAATTCTGCTAGCTGCGGCATTTTGAGGCATCCTCGAATCAAATTGTTCGTCGTCAGCATCTTCATCTATGTATTCTAAATAAAGTGGAGAAAATGAAATAACTATAAAAGAATATAAAGGCTAGTGGACCTTTTTAATACCGGGCGCAGTTTAGAAAATCTGAACTATTTAACGAATCAATTATAATATTCATACATTGCATCGATACCAGGAAGGCACTGACATGTCCAAACTCTTCAAAACACTTAACAAGCATGCCACTATTGCAATAAAAATGACGTAATAATATGACGAGAAGATGTAATTATAGAAAAGATAGCAATGGTAAATCTGAACTATTAATCCGTTTAGTAGCGCATATAGTTAAAGAGTAAAAAAAAATAAGGCAAAACTCTATGATTAAAACGAAGATGATTCTTGAAAAGAAGAAAAGATGCAAGAGTTATTAACCTTGTTATAGATGATGTTATTAACAATTATTTTAAGATTTCTTTTAGTTAACATTTTGTTCAAGAGTTAGAAATAAAAAAAATGTCAGTTTTCAAAAAGATTGTCAGTTCAAAATTGAAATTAAAACTGACGCTTAACTTATGTACATTGTCACATAATGTATATGAAAAAAATGCAAGAATGAAGATCAACAAGGCAAAGGCAACGTTTACAGGACGCAGCTCCCCGACACACCCAAGCAGTGCACCCAGAAGGCACCAAACAAAAACCTGGAGCGGACATCGGGTGAAAGGAGTGAGACATGTAATGTGAAATAATATAAACTAAAACGGACCCATAATAAGCAAATAAGCGTGTTTTTGCTCAGCTCCCCCCCCCTCCACATCGCCATTTTAACTTCTTTATTCTCGACTTTTAACTGAGGCGGAGTTTGTTTATTAATCTTCGCTCACGCCACCGCTAATAAACGTGCTTTTGTTCCGCACCCCCTCCGTTTAATTTCTAAAATCTCGATTAGCGCCCCCGGGTCCACGCTTATTAGCGTGTTTTTATAAATGGTTGTATAAGGACATTCTTTTGTATTTGGCTTACCTGTCTAGATTGAGCTTGCACTTACCACTCCAGTCTCTGAACAGACTCAGTCAAACCAAGTCTGAATCATAAGTCACTTTTTTTCCGTTTTTATTGGTTCTTCAACATGAACAGAAATACAACAAGAAGTGTCAATCAACTTTATTAAATTGTTATTATGTTATGCAAACAATTCAACGATAATTTATCATTTTCCATGAATAAATGACATGTTTTTACCTCTTAAATACCCTTTAAATACATATTAACTTCCTGTTCCTTTTCTTGTTTTATCAATCTTATAAACAGGCGTTTAAACTATTTAACCTAATTGGTCATCAACAAATAAGGTATATAAAATGCTTGATAAACAGTCTAACATATTGAAATACCGTAATTATCCTGTTCATCTCCATCGGCCATTTCAGATTGTACCATAGCATTGCTCTGACGAGGTAAAACAAAAGCACCAGGAGGTTTTAATTCAAGTGGCGGTACTGGAAATGGTGAATATAGATTTACTTTAAGAAATATGCTAAATGATATTAAGTTACATGATTGTATACACTTTAAATCATCATGTAATAAATATATTTTTTTTTATTTCTTTAATCACCACATACACTGGACTAAACTAACAAAGTCTCACTACATATTTTTAACATTCTATGTACACTTTTAAAGCAGAGCTAATAAAAGATAACATGCTACATTTATTCCAAGTAATCATGATGCATTTCATTAGTTTAAAAGAAAGGTTAACGCAATGACTAATTGTTACAATTTGTTACCAACAATTGTGTTTTAACATTTGGCAATAGCATCATAACAACGACTCTGATTATGTTACAGACAAACCTAAATAATATGTTGAATTGTCCGCTATTGTGTAAAACCATCAAATATATTTTCTAGTAATACCTCAGCCACAACTTGTCGATATATGCGCAGTGTTTAAAATATTCTTAGACAAAATCATGAAAGTAAAAGACTCCCATATTTATCTGGAAGTTACCATTTCTCTTGCAGAAATCAGTTTTTTACAGGGGATCGTATCAACTGTAATTGTTTTTCCATGTAGCAGAAATACTTAGAAATTAAATAACTTTAGACTGTCTCACTTTTACATATAGAGTTTTTTTACTCGGGAACTACTTTTATTGTTCTCTGAGACAGCTGAACAATTAATATGCTTGCTAATTTATACATACAGAATACTGTCGGCTTTCATTTATTTAAGTAATAAATATGATCACATAGATTCCAATACCTTTGGGGGACTTTGACGCCGTTACCAACAATTCACCAAATTCTTTCTCTTCCTCCAAAAGCTGTCCCACCATGTGCCCTGCTTGAAACTCATACCTGCCATGAGAATATATAAGATCGAATATATCATATCAATATAGAGTATGTAAATGTATATGTTCCTCAATGACAGAATATAAATATCCGCGTAAAGGGGCGTGGACGGTAACATGCACTTTTCAGTCTGTCAATTAACAGGCACAATTAAATCAACTCTATAACAATTTCAATTTTGCTGTATTGGATTTTCTTTACGAATTCTATTTCACTATATTGTGTCCATCAAGTTTGCGTTTTCCTTTATTATATGTGATAGTTACTACTGGGCAAACAGTAATAAGTGTAAATAATAAATGTATTAAAGCAATGAGGGTGAGAGTGTTTACTGGCTCGATGTTTATAATAATTTTCCATCATGTTTTCTCTCCGAGGAGTCCCGCTTCTGTACATTTGTTACTATAAAAAGCACACTTTTAAACTGAGAAAATGTTTCGTTAAAATGTTATGTAATGACGATTTGTTACTTACATATATGTTTGAGCCCGACCGAATTAATTGATTCAATCTAACCCTTGAAACATGGATTTATAGTTTAAGCGCAATGTTAATGAATGTAAACATTTGCAAATTTTCGATTATAAATAAAATACTTACTGTTTCATTTAAAATGCTACTAAAACCAACATGACCATTTAAAGAACATTTAACCTCAAAATATGGAATTCTATTATTTTTACTAAAGCATGGTACACATATCTCTTTGTGCATGATAATATTCATTTGAATCAACGCAATCCTTTTAAAAAAGGAAGCATAAACTAAGTGCTATTTTTATCAGTGTAATAGTGTGCAAAATTATATTTGAATATGTTTTAAGCTTAAAGTTTTTATGATTATTATCAAAGTTGGGATTTTTAGACAAGTTACGTAAAGTAAGATATACTCGTACCTGTACATAAAAGTACCCGATCTGCGTTATTTAAAGTTTGATATAAAAGTATGTAAGTTTAATGTAGCATTGTAGCAGTTATCAGTTATAAAGTTACCTTTCAACAAAATTTAGTTTTTCAGTTTCTTCTAGCTCAATTTCAATTTGCCGTAAATCATCTTGAGATTTTTTCATAGCTATAAACAATGCCACCGTCTGTCCACTCTCCTTTTTGTCATGGATTTCCTGGCGAATTTCTGCAGTTTTATTCTTATTCTTATACAATTGCTCATTCGCTTTTTGTAATCTTTTCTTGGATTCTTCATACTTGAGCTGATTCTTTTCATATAACATCTTGTTATGTTTTTCAATCAGATCAATCATGTCCTGTTTATGCTTCTTAATCAAAGATTCTGTTTCTTCTTTTAATTGATTTGTTATTGTATTTACTTTGTTATTTTCTGCCAATATTTCATTTGCACGTTTGGAAACGATAGAAAGTTTGTCTTCATAATCTAGAAACTGCTTCGTTTCAGAGCATTTAGTAGATGCGTCTTCAACTGTCAGTATTCTTTTATGATTGACTGAATTATGCTCTGTAGCTTGGCAAATTACACAGATTACTTTGTCACAATCAACACAAAACAGGTCTACATTATATTTTTGATGTTTGTCACATAATGTAGAATATACATCCTGTTTTACTTTTCTGTCTTTTTTCCCCATTTTAAGTCAACGAAAGTCAAGATATATGGAAAACTTACATGTGTAAATAAATATACCACAATAGTCCCGCTATTTTTTTGTTCTTGATCAATGAAGGCTGAAACTATATTTTTTTCACTCTTAACAATAATAAAAAGTTAAAAAAAACAAAAACATTTTGATATATCACTACATAAAAAACTCCCCGTTTAACGTAGAAACAAAGACCTCACATATTCGTATAAAACATATAAATGTAGCGCCTTCTAAAATTCAAGTAGCAAAACAGTTAGTAGTTTTTGTTTTGCTCTACGTGAAGGAAGTTATAATCATTTTAGCACTACCTTAAATATAAAAGGACATAATAGATATATCTATACGGCTTTGTATAAATTGATATATCAAATTGTAACCGTTATTTCTATTTAATGCTTGCCAGTTCAATACTGCCTTTTATCGTATTATCGCTTACTCCGTAAGTAATACTACTGTGTCAAATCTTTCATCTTCCAAACTTTACATTTTGTTAAATTAAAATATCTTTACTTCACTTAAATGGTATAAAGCTGCAACGGAAGGATAATTATCATTTAGAAATTTTATTTTTGTAGCGTCCATCTTTCCATTTTACGTTTGCCGTTATCTTCTGTACATGCCTGACAACCGCGTTTCGATGAAAACAATTGAAAAATGTTGGAAGTTTTAGTACTTACTAAAAAGAAAATAATTTGTGAGATCACGCATCAATTTATATTTTTTCCTAGTTTTTAGTATGATATATAAAATATTCATTCAAAACAAGCAGATATTATCTATTTAATATTTAAAACTCATAACGATATCATTTTTTTCTTCAAATGAATGCCGATTGGTCATTTTCTTGTTATATTTGACAATCAACACGGGAGCCATAGAATGTGATCGGTTGACAATTTAAAAATATAATTATACTTAAGACATAAACTTGGGTTTGTAGACATAGTTTCCGAAAAATATTGACCGAATATTGTAACAGAAACAACGGTATACAATACTTGCATACTTTTACTAAACTTTTCTAAAAATAATGTGTTTTAACAATTTGTGGTATTGGATTTAACAAAGAATAAGTATGCATTTGAGTGGCTCTATAATTGTTTGATAAAAGAGTTGAAATGAATAGCATTAATACGGAGTGATGCGATTTTTATAGATTGCTTAAGTTTGATTACATGCATGTTGTTCAGAAGTGATATGTATAGCGCTGTTATATGCCGTAACCACCGCTAAATGTCGAAAGAATTTCTTCTTTAAATGTCGATTTTTTTTTACGTTAAATGTCGCACGATTTTCCCTTGCCGTAAAGTGTCGCGAAACTACCGTTAAATATCACAAGATTTCTATTCTTGATAAAATATCTAGTGGTATTATGTTACAATAATCATTGATGAAATGATTATTATATGGTTAGTTATTAAATAACAAAAAGGATTGTCAAGATCCAAATGCGAATCAATGCGACATATTCTTTTAAATGCCATGTATGTTTAATTGATCCGATCATACCATGCAACTATGCTTCAGGCAAGGTGCTATAAAATCTTAAAAGTATATTGTGTTTTGTTATAAAATATTATACTCTTTATCTTATATCACACTGCCCATTCTGAATTGATCTGTAAATTGCGTTTTATTATTTGAAAATCAACTTGATTATTTTAACAGAAATCACATTAATAATCTTTTTGTGAATAACAAATTGGGCGCATTTAATATGTTTGATGATCTCTGGGACCAATTATAACAACTAAAATATAATCAGGTCATCAACGTTGTACGTTTGTGTGTGCGTGAGTGCAAATGTGATTATTCATGTTTTTGTTTTGTTTTTGGTTTAACTGACCTTGTCACCAGCAATAAAACCCGAAGAGTTTACTTCTGTGTTATTTCTGTAGGCATTATTCTTATTCAACTGTTAATAGCAAGTTCTTTTTTACATTAAGCATTCATTTGAACACATTCATAATTTTACACTGACTTATCTATAAATTTTGCATTGATTTCAACGACATAAATCTATCAGAAATCCTGTAGGAGATAAAGGATTTCACTGTACTAAATTCTTAGATGGGTCAACTTTTTTGTTTATTTTTTATTATTTAATTTATATAGGTATATATTGGCTAAATGCTAAATCTAGTAATAAATATGGGTACCTGATATTTTCAAAGTGTAATAAAATCAAAACTAGACGGTAAAAGTATTTAATTTTTTACAAGTTCAACCAATATACCTTTTTTCAAAATTTAGAGAAACGTTGAAAAGAGGCACTCATTTGGGTAAATTTTAAGGATTTTTTTTAAATGAGGCTCCCTAAGTAGGAAAATGGTCAAACACGTGTTAAAATGGGCGGGGTAGGGTAACATATTATACATATTTTATAAATTTTGAGTAGAAACCATAATTTTGTTTATATTGATTGTTAGCTGAATGATACTTTTTGTTTCTTACCAAAACTTAATGGGAAAACGTTTTTCATTAGAATGTTATTGCAGATTACTTATAAATTACTCATTTCTGAAAAAGGGTCCTCATACACCCTAGATTCAGTTCATAAAAGTGACCATTACTCGATTTCCGTACGGTAAAATTTGTTTAAATTTTGCATACTGGTGTACTTTAAGGTATATATCTGACCTATGATATAAATTTTTCAGTTCCTTATAGTGCCCGTTAGGGTGGTAATATCTTAAAGTCGCCACAATGCCTAGCGTGTTTTTACTTAGGGACGGATATGTAGACTGTAGCTTATTGACATGTAAAAGTTAATCTTTGTACGAGTTTTTATTTAGAACAGGGAGAAAAGAAAGACGCTCTAATGTTTATAACGTGATTTCCCCGACCCGCGTTATACGAATGGAAGTATGTTTCTTTTCATTTTATTGATTTATTAACTCTTCAAAATGAGCACATGTCAAGTTCAGTTGGATAAATTTTGACATTGTGTATCTAGAAAAAAATGCCTTTATGTCTTTTGTGCAACACTTTACGATATCAATTTTCAAGAAATTTGTTTCAATTGATAGATCTGTTAAAGTA
The DNA here is from genome assembly GCF_026571515.1 of Ruditapes philippinarum. NCBI lineage: Eukaryota > Metazoa > Mollusca > Bivalvia > Venerida > Veneridae > Ruditapes > Ruditapes philippinarum. Next base: position 38,403 of record NW_026862796.1, read on the forward strand.
TTCTAAAATAAACCCTAGGTTTTCGATTCAATTTTCGGCCGTTCTCGAGTTATGGCCCTTAAACCTCTATTTAAAAATGTTCTCAGATTAACTTTAAGATAGAAAATTTGGAAGTTGTTAAAGGGTCTATTATTTACAGTTGTCGAGATATTTGAGTCTGAAAATAATTATGTTTATAAAGTGGGTATGACAGCGACATACTGCATTATGCTGTGTGGTGATTGCTAGTACTTTATTTGGGAACATTGGTTTTTAATACTTATCAATTTAAAACGATTAAAGATATTGCCTAATCAAATATACGAGTATTTGTTGATAATTAACCACAATTTTAATGAACACTGCTGAACTAATTAATTTTTTTTTAAATGATAAATTGGTTGATAATTGATCTCAACAAATATAAATGTATGTCTTATCAAGCTTTTATAATTATAAAGGTTGACTTGATACATAATTATGAATAAAAAAGTTCGTTATTCATCAATTTTTATGGAGCATGGTAATACATTAGAAACCTATGAAACAAGGGGATTTTGTTCGGGTAGATAAGAGGATTTTGTTCAGCCTTTCAAAAAACATAAATAGAATTACGTCCACCCTTGAAGTAAATTTTGTCTGGGTATGCCAAGGGGATTTTGTCCGGAGGGTATTGTGTCCGTTCACCATCTGTGACTTCATCATTGTCGCTATGTTCAAAATTTCTGTTTTAAATCTTTAAAATGATATATAACCGAATTTCATGATCTTGGTATTAAACGAAATATCTTGACAAGTTCGTTTTTATTATTTCGTTTTACCGGAAATAAAATCAGTCATACGGAAAAACAGTTCGGTTCGCTTATTTTTAATGTTTGGTGTCGAACGAAAGTGATAGATCTGTTAAAGTCCTTTAAACTAAACCCTATGTTATCAGTTCTATTTTCAACCGTTACTCTGTTATGACGTAACATCGGTTTTTAAACTTTTTTTCAACTTAAGTATTCACTGTCAAAAAAGACAAGTACAAAGGTCTTGTCGTGCTGATTTCGAAACAGTAAATTTTAGTGGTCTATCTTTATTCGTTGCCCAGATATAGTAGATATAGACTAGTGGAGTTTTGCAATGTTGTAAGTTAATCAAGTCTTACACTGAACTAATTCAAAGCAGCGTAGCACCCTTATTTATTGATCAATTTTCAACATTTTGGTATCAAATTATAATAAAATTTTCTCACCAATCTCTATAACTTTTGTCCTGAATAGAGACCGGAAATGACCTCATTTTGACATTTGTTTGCTTTATGTCCTATAGTGGGCAATAAATCCCGAAATAAAATATATGTATTCGTAACACGTACAAAACTACATACGTGATTGATTAACTATAAAACCACTCTGATTTTATAACCAGATATGACGTTTCTTATCCGGTCCTATTTTAAAGACTAGTCCTTTTAGGGACCATCGCTAATTATTTCATTAACAAATTTACAATGAAACATACGTTAACATTTGTGACATGTACAGTCGAAAAGCACTGTGATGCGTATAACTGGAGTGCCTCTGTGTTTTTGAGGGATTAAATTATGTAACAGTCCTTTCCTGAAGTGTTTAAATGATCCAGAGACCAATAATTGACCAATAGGAACGTTTCTTTATAAATAGACAACCAATAAAATGCAAGAAGAAGGAGGGGTGTTGGTGGTGATGGTTTTGGTGGTGGTGCTGGTAGTGATGGTGGAGGTGGTGTTGGTGCTGGTTGGAGGTTTAGGTGGTGGTGGAGGTGGTGGTAGTTGATGATGGTGGAGGAGGAGGTGGTGGTGGTGGTGATGGAGGAGTGAACCAAAAAGCGTAAATCATAACAAAACATCTCCGACACACCACCACAACCACCACCACGTCCACCACCACCTCTACCACCATCACCTTCTCCCACTACCCTCACCTGTACCACCACCACAACATCAACCACCACCAACTCCTTGACCAGCTATGCTTTAAGAGTGATATATCGAGGTTCACTCATCTTTCAGAATGCGATGTTTTGAAAATACACATGATCATTCCTGTTTTCACACAAATATAAAACTAATTTTGACTGGGAGGTGGACTTGTTTGAAAAAGTTGCCATTGATCACGTAACCATATACACGAGAAGAAAACTTGCGGATGAATTGGTAAGTTGGTTTGTTGTATCAGTGTTATAATGGATAACCGACAACTATGGAGCATATTCCTAAGCAAGCGCCAATAAGCTAAAATAAAATTGTTTTCAAATGTTATTAATTTAACTTTATCGAGATGAATATGAAATGCGGTTACCAAATTGGAATTTGGGTTACTTTATTCATAAAACCTTTCACGGAGATAATATTTCGAGTTTTACATAAGGATAGCGTTTTCGAGGAGATGAACTTTCGAGCAGTCATAGTGACTGCAAAATTCGGGAAAATTAAGTAGTTGCGGGTAAATATCATATATATAATTACTAATTTCACAATTAGGTTTCGGTATTTGTCAAGTCTATACCTGCAAGATAAGACTATCAGCATACAGTATTGACAAAATATTTAAAATTTACTTAATAACTATTTATATGCAATTGTTAAAGTATAGTTATACTAAACAAATAAACATATGTTTGTTCATCTATCAAGATGCATTTTTAATTATTTCGACACATTAGTATCTCTTTCTTTCTTTGATAATTCAAGTAACATTATGCTTAGTTGACATACTTTTTTTTTTTCAAAAAATAATTTTGAAGCTGAAAGACGACTTCGAGATAATGATAAACTGTACATTGATCCTAGCAGAAACGAATACACACAGTATGGGTTTTCTGTAGGTGCACTTCCAAAAGGTATCATTCATACATTTAACCTTACCATCATAGTGTTTTGACATTGGGTTAAAATTACAAGATCAGAGTCGAAAGTATAAGAATTTGAACATTGTGAGGTTAAGATATTTGGATACCCTCCGCATATCGTAAGTAATATATATACAGAAATCTTTTGGGACTGTGTGTTAAATAAGAACGCAATAACAAATCTCAATAAAAGAATTTAGTATGTAAAGTGAAATTACTGTCGACTCTCGTTAACTAAACATTAATAATTGAACCTTAGAATTAAAATAAAAATAGTTACCATCGTCCCCCGCCTAAGGGCATTTTACATGAAACACAAAATTGTTCTATTTCTAGAGATTGAGGTATGAATTGGGACATCAGTGCAAAATTGTAATCAATGCTAGATCTGCACATGCCAGTAACAATAAATTAATTAAAGAATTATAATGAAATAACTCCTGTGTATGTGTCAACAGGAAAACATTTGTATACTTGTTATCACTATTTCGAAGCCACAAAATGTGACAAATACAAAATCAACAGGATATCGGCTGTAAAATGGTATTTCCTGCCCAGTCATCAATCAAGGTATATGGGCAGTTCACACATTTATTTACATGGGTCTGACTTGGCATCTTATCCTGTAACAAACTATTTTAGGCTTTGACCACCAAGTGTGACATTGACCTTTGAGGTAGGGGTCTAGGTGTTGCGCAGGACATGTAATCTTATAATTGTTAGCATTTGTGTCAAGTTATTTTAAAACCCCTTGATTAATGAAATAATGTACCGCACAGAAAATAAACTCTAAATCAGACCATGTTAAGCTTTGGCACTGAATTATTACCTTGACTTTGAATGAGTCTGGCTTTGCATATGATACATGGTCCCATTATTGTATACATTTGTGCCCAGTAATTTTTAAAATCCCTTGCACGATAAAGAAATTACGGTATACTCACACAAACCTATAAAAGTTCATGCTAAACTTTGACCTCTGAGTGTGACATTAATCTTGAAGAAAAGGGTCCTGGTATTGTTTATGACATATCGTCTTATAATTGTCAAAATTAATGCTAAGTATTTTCAAATCCCTTGATGGATGAGAAAAGTATGCCCTGGAAACAAAATATACCCTTAAACAGACCAATTTACCATCCCATATGCATGGGCCTGACGTCGCATCATACCCTGTAACAGACAAGCTTTGACCTCTAAATGTGACCCTGACCTTTCAGGTAGGGATCTAGGTGTCGAGCATTACATGTCGTCATTTAATTGTGAACATTTGTGCCAAAAAAAATTCAAAATCCGTTAATCTAAAAAGATGTTAATTACCGGGCACAAGATATAACCGGCAGCAGATTATGTAAATCTTTGACCTCCAACTGTGACCTTACCTTTTTAGGTAAGCAACTGGCTTTTGCGCATGACACATTGTCATATTATTGTGTAAATTTGTGCCATATACTTTCAAAATCCCTCTATGTATAGGAAACTTATGGACCTGACACGACATAAACCCTCATAATATACATAATATCGACCTTTAATCAACAAGCATGATATTGACCTTGGAGGTAGTGTTCCGGTTGCGCGTGACACATCGTTTCATTATAACAAACATATGTGCCAAGTTATTTCAAATTCCTTTGATAAATGACAAAGTTATGGACCAAACACGAAAATATGATAGACGGACAGAGATACGGATGGACGGACATGTCAATAATTGGGGTTAATGTGCTTTTCCTTTGAATTTATGTGGCATTTATCCCCATAAAACAGTAAAATACCACATAAACCATGGGATTTCCTTCTTTTTTAAACTAAAATTATGGACTGAATGAAGCTCATAGACCATTGGATTTTCGCCCGGACGGACGGACGGAATGAAGCTCATAGACCATTGGATGTTCGCCCGGACGGACGGACAGACGTTACCTATTTATATACCCCCCTTTTTTCTTCGAAAAGGCGGGGGACAAAAAGATAACGAAATGTCGGAAGAAACAATAGTACAATGGTTTTAACAATGCAGTTACTAATATTTTTTGCAGGGGAGATTATCATTTTATCCACTTCATGTATTACGATGTCAATTTCGATTTTCATCTAATAATTTTGCATGTGTTTGTGTAAACAAAGGATTTTCGAGAATACGAAATTACATAGAGTAAGAAATGTCAATAATTCAAGGCTAAATTTCAAACGTCGTTGTTTCCGATTTAATATTCAATAATTTATCAAAAAAATATTTCAGTTCAGGAAAGACATGGTGAATTATTACATTATTACAACGAATCTGTCTTTTACTGTTAAAGAGATAGTTGTAAGGATAGTTCAAGTCAGAAAATCAAGTTTAGTATATAACACCCTAATTATGCTGTTTTAAGTTTTTGCTATATTCTGATGTTCCTTTTTCTGATATCATATTCAATAACAAATTAAAATATAAAGTCATGCTTAAATAATAAAACAATAATTTTAACACAAATGCCTTGACACATGTTCAATCATGACGCATCAAGGAGAAGAAAAATAAAACAAACAAAATATTTATTAGAAAAAGTGAATACGCAGTTCCAGACCATTAAAAAATCTCGTAATAAAACATTGTTTTAAACTGTTTGAAAGTTTTCGCTTGCGTTGTTTGTTTAAGCTTTAGATAATAACATGCTACTGTCCCTTTAAATATTAATTCTATCAGCCGAGGCCGGTATAGGCTGGAAGAATCAAAACATGCGAACAACCAAAGACGGTAGTATGTTTTTCAAGTTATCATATAACAGTCATAAAAATCGTCAATATTGCAAGATAATACTTTAAACTTCAGATGATAATAATAATAATTATAAAAATATTAATAATAATAATGATAATTAGAATTATAATAATAATAATAATAATTAAAAATAATAATAATAAGAATAATAATAATAATAAGAAGAATAATGAAAATAATAATAATTATTATTATTATCATTATTATTATTCTTCTAATTATTATTATTATTATTGCTATTATTATTATTCTTATTATCATTATTATTATTACTTTTATTATTATTTATTATTATTATTATTATTATTATTATTATTATTATAAGAACAAGTCAGAATAAAAGTAATTCTTGTAATCAGATTCCTCTGCCAATGAAACATTAATCGTGGTATGACTTAATATAAATTTATTCCATTGCTAATATAAATAAATAAAACATTATCGGAGAGGGTTTTACTACGAAAAATAATGTACAACACGTTCTGTCTGGGTTTTTATGTCTATTCAAAAGTACTTACGTTTAAATAATACAACACATAGGAAGTGACGTACTTTAACGTCATTAACCATCATTAAAACGGCACATGCATATGAGCGTTATTCTGATATGACTAGTTATTAAATTATCATAAACAAAGCGAACATTGTCAAGGCTAAAAAAAACATTATTTATTACCTATTTGTTATGTTTATGTTGGGGTGTGGCCATCGATGATGCCAATTGCGTACAAGTAATGATTTCATTAAAATGTTTCGGTTCTTAAATTCTCGTTTTTCGGTTAATTCGTGATTGAGAAGGAATTAATTAGATCATACCAGAGCATATAACTTTAACGTCTCATATATTGCAGTTATTGTTATACTGTTCCAGAATGTAATTGAACTTTTAAATGCTAAAACATATCAGTATATATGTCCCGACTTTAGAAAAGTAAAAGATTCTGAATTGTGCTTACAATATTATTAAACCTAAGTTAGTTTCTGATTGGGGAATTTTATTTCATAGAAAGTGTGGGGCCCACAATACGCATATTTCTGTCCATATAATCCCATTGTGTACTGTGATCTTTGAGAACGCCAACACCTTCGACCCTCCTTATCTTTGTTAGCTCTGAATATGATTAATTGGACTTCAGATGTCACATGGCTCCATTTCCCTGACCGTTGTGTACATTTCCTCAAACATGATTTAGCATACCCGAAACAATGTGCACAATGTACATTGTAACAAAACATTTTAGTATTAGTCCTTAAACAACTCAACACTTTCATTCACACGTTTTAAATCAAATGTATTGCAAAACAGTTTAATACAATACAAGATAAATCAGCAAACTTACATTATAGCATTATGTACAAATAACATACAATTATGAATACAAAATGTTACATTCACATTACTCACGACAATTGAAGAGTTTACAATGTACTCAGTACTTGTTGGAGTGTAAAACTTAGTTTTAATAACTGTACATATAGATCTAAAGGAACTTTATTATAAGTCCAGTATACAGACACATTAATAAGTATTGAATATTTTGGATTGATGCATTTAATGTTATCTGTTTTGAAATACGGATACAAATACATTAAAATTGAATATACTTATCAACCACATTTTACTGTAAAAATGACAAATAGTACGTTTTCGCTCAAGGACAACCTATTTTACGCTGTACAAAATTTGTATTCATGTGCAATTAGAATGTTATATTTCAAAAAAATGGCATGCTGCATACATTTATTTGAAATTAAAGAAATTTTGATCGAAATCATTATAACTTTGCTCTGAGTAAACATATTACTTTTGACGTACAACATAGAATATTGAAAACACATTTGAGCTTCGGTATATGTTTTAGAGCTTAAGATTTATAAAAAAATTTATAACAATTCCTTTTACAATACAAATTGATAGGTAAATGTACTGCTCAAAATAATGCGTACTACGGGTTTTTAGGAAGGGTAATCCTAAAGTTTGCCACTGTTATTATAACTTGCAATTATAGTACAATCAATGTTGGTATATATATGTTCATACATACGAACATAAGAATATAAAACGTATACGTATTGTAAAATATCATCATAAGTTTGGTCTTCATGAGCCAAATTGTTAATAAACAACGGATACATAGCTGCACAATGCACATCAGCGGCCAACGACGACCCCCTCACCCCTCCTCCACCCACCCCTACCCCCACAAAAAAGAAAAAATATGAAATAAACAAATATGAAAAAGTCAAAACGTATTCGACTGCAGATATCACATAAGCATAACATTTTAACATCATTCCTTTTAAGAAGAATAGAAAACAAACATAGAAAACTAAATACGAAAAAAAAAAACAACAACAAATGCAAAACCAACAAAAAAAAAGAAAAAGAAAGAAAAAGACGATCAGCCTAAAGATATTGTTCGTCATTCAAGTCGGTACGCACTTACCACTTTCATGTTTTATTTTCAAGTCTCAGACAAAAATGCGCTTTGCAGTACCGAAACCGAAATATTTATTTAGAAAGGATCCGAATGGTTACGTGTAAATCATTCTCAGTAATGTCGTAAGTATTTCTAACATTCGCATTCGTTAGTGTTTATGGCAGGTCGGTACTAAATGATCATCAGAATATTCGAAAACGTTCATACAATGACATTCATTCCACTAAAATTAACCCTAACACCAATTAGTCAGGTTAAAGAACAAAAATAATATGTCGTTGATTTATTGGCTTGAGCTTGAAGGCAACCTATCTAAAATCCTGTCTAGTTTTTTGTCCATTTCCTTGATTTTCTCACTAAGATGATGCCATCTAAAATCACAAAAATTTGAAATACCGAGATCGTCTTTAACAGCAGATATCGGGATAATAATACCGTGTGTATTTAGTTTACCAACACAAATCCCAATACATACTAACTGATTGCCAGAGTCCTTCACGAACACGAAAGCTCCAGAATCACCAAAGTCATTGAACAATTGAGTGCATAAAGATGATTCAGGTCTGACTGCTATTTGATTTTTTAAAAGAAATGTATACTCATTGCTGCCAAGTGTATACTTACGCTCATATTTAATCATTCGGACCGTGGTATTTTCAAACTCTATATACCCTCTAGTGAGTGCGGTCGTTCGCCCATATTTTAAGACCGGTGTATTGTATTTTAGGTCAGATGTCCCTAGAGTTCTTCCGGTTTCGAAACACATCTCTATCATGAAAAAAATTACTTATATAAAATTTAACTTAAATACTATAACAGGTACGTTTTCACGACAAATTATTTTAATGTGTTGTTGAGTTTATGTTACTGTCAATGTTGATATTTTCAGCCTTTACTGTAAATGGCCATTTTATAAAAATGGTTTAGTAAACATGGACCATGACATAATGTCAAACATAATTTGTTAAATCATTAAGAATATGTAGGAATCTGGTAGATACCATAAGCTAATTTAGAAAGAAGTTATGCAGTACAAAATAAGGTATGCAGTAAGTGCTTAGTCTACGACAAACTTACAGAATCTAAAGATAAATATATCAAATAGATGTATTATAGGTCGAGGTTTGGTTAAGTACCTGATTCTTCTGGGAAAAACCCGGAATCGGGAGCTGCACCTTCTATTTTGAAAACAGCAATATCGATACCACTTGAATCCTCACTTCCAGTTCGGTAAACTGCCTCTTTAACGGGACCAAGCTTATAGTCATGTTGTGTTGTGTTTGGATGAAAAACCATTGGGGACTCTTCTCTTGACCAAACTTTCTTTTCTCCTCTTAGATCATGTATCATTGCTTCTTCTAACACAACATGTGCACAAGTGACACCGCATAATCCAAAGTCTTTATGGTAAAAGAAACCACCCAACGTTCCAAATGATTCAGGAGTCCTATTTGATGTAATTTGACAACCCATTTTGACAGGTTTGCTATACCTTTCCGACGGCAAAATTGTTCTCTGAAATATACCCTCTCTGACATCAACCGGAACGCCATCTAAATTGTCTTCAAATTTATTTTCGTGCAGTGGAATTTTACCTTTTGCAATAACATATAAAACAATACATGATTGGAAAGAAACAAAATGCTCGGATGGCCCTAAACTAAACCTTTCAGATCTAACATTACTTCCAGATATAGCAGATAGATATTGGTGATTTCGTAGAAGTCGGTCAGAGTGCTTATTGATAACGCTTCCTAAATCCTCTAATTTAGAGAAACATTGATTTGTCTCTCTCAGTTGATCTACCTTTCGTAAAACTTGTTCTGATTCTTTGCTGCACGAATCAACGTGAGTAACAAAGACATTGTAACTAGTTTTTTCAAGTTTGTTTTTGACCTTCAGATCGTCCTCGATGTCCTTAGTTGTGAGAACAACAAACACAATATCATCATTTGCCTTTGTGTCGTAAGCTGGCCAAACGTGCACAATGGAGCTTGATATATTTTCTATGAACTTGCTTATGCGCTCGCATTCTTCATATATTTTATATTTGTTTTCATCCGCTCTTTTCCACATCATGTCAAGTTTTTTCTGGTCTATCATAGATGGATGTGCTGTGACTATAATGATAAAATGCAGGAAAAAACAACAACATTAAAATACACGATATTTCCATAGGTCGTTTATTCTGTTGCTGATTGAAAATTGATAACATTGTCCCTACGTGAGGCGACAGTAATCAGCCCTTTCCGCCAGTATGGAGCAAAACCAGCCTGAATATTTACAGTCTGACCAGCTCTATACTTATGGCTAACTAACATAGCAAAATTGATAAGGGACAGTTAAAAAAAAACAAACAGGAAAAGATCATTAACATATTTATCACATTGGATATGAAATCGTTCTGTGTATGTAGAAGTTTTGCTCCGCACAAGCGTTTTAAATAACATTTCAGTTTGACCTTGACCTTTGACCTAGAGACCTGGTTCATGCGCATGACACTATTTATCATAGTGTTGAACATTACTATGAAGTTTCATTAGTATCCCTTCATAATTGTAGGTGATGCCTTGCATTATGTCAAAATATTTATTGAAGGTGACGTAAAACAATCTATTAAGCAATTATAGTAATTATCAAGGCAAGCTAAGTGTAAATTTCCCACCTCTGCAAATCGTAAGATTTACTCATTAATCAAGCATAATTTCTCTTCATAATTTGGTTTTTGTTTACATCTGCATTGTGTGCGATTAATTGTTATTTTGAATTTAAGTATAGGCTGTAGGTGTGACAATTGGCAAATCTGTTCGAACCCGACAGGTTAATTTTAGAGTAAATTAAAAACAAAAATAGAAAATATAGAAAGGATTTTTACTTTTGAAAATAGAACGAATAAAATCGGGACCAGACACATCGTTCGGATAAGAAAGAATTCCGGATAAGAAGGTTCGGATAAGCAAGGCTCCACTGTATTAAAATCCTTCTATGAATGTAGAAAAAATCTGGAAACAAAGTGATCCCTCGGTAGCATTAATCACAACAGAATTACATAAGAATTGCAGACTCGGTTTAATTGAGTCTATACATGAGGGATAATGAATAAGTGCAACGTCCCTCACGCCCCCTAGCACCGGCTTGAGCGGTAATCAAGAGCGGTGCTCAATTCACAACACTAAATAGTGCTGGCATCAATGATCCCGAAGGACCAAAAAATATAACAACGCTGAAGTGAAGTACGGGGCAACTTTTAACAGCTGCCACACGGTACTTGACACCTGCTGTTGTGAAGTATAAAAAGTTTTCTCCGGACAAGCGTTTTTCAATGACTTCTAAGTGTGACATTGACCTTTGACCTAGAGACCTGATTTATGTGCGTGACACAGCTTCTCAATTTGTTAAACATTTCTATGAAGTGTCATTAAAATTGCTAAATGCGTGTAGGAGATATTATCCGAGCAACAATGGACTCGCCCACCCACCAGACATCCCGCCAGGGGAAAACTATATACTGAAAGAAAAAAGTTTAGCAATTCTGTATTGAATATAATATATTGATACGTTCAGACTACATTGAACAAAATCTCAATCACATGCATCTTCAAGCTTTTAATTTCATTTGCAATTTAATCTCAAACAGACATTGAATTCTCAAGATTCCGTCAACAAAAACTTGTAGGGATCTAAGGTAAAACTCACAAAAGTTTTAATATCGAGTATGTCCTCCGTTAGCAGCAAGTACACCAGCACATCTTCGACTCATTCTGTTGATAAGTTGTCAAACAACATGTATAGGAATTCGGTGCCCTTCCTAGTGCAATGTCTTCTCACGATTACGCACGGTGATGCCGTCATTACGTTCTCTAACCTTAAGCCCAAATTGGTCCCACATGTGTTCAGTTGGCAAAAGATCGGCCGATCTGGATAGCCAAGGAAGAACAGCAATGTTGTTACGCCTGTAAACATTCTCTGTGTGTCTTACAGTTTTTGAGGGGCTTATCCTGTCGTGAAAGTCGTGCAAATTGTAACTGAAACGGTACAACAACTGGCCTCACTATCTCGTCAGAACATCGCACTGCAGTAAGGTTTCCAGCAACTGTAATCAATGCAGATTGACCACGATGACAAATTCCCGCCCATTTCATCACACCGTTACGCTTGCGTTGAATGTCGGATCGAATCGCTCACCCTTTCGCCTCCATACACGTAACCTTCCGTCAGCAAATGAAATATTAAATCTTGACTCACTGGTAACTACTGTGCACGGAACCTTACATGTATGGTAAATTCTAGCCCCAGCGAAACAATCCTGTCGATGATGTCGTATTGTCATAATTGTGAAGTTTCTTCTTTCATTTTGTAATATATAGATTCTCATTATATATTGTTATATGCTTACGTCATATGTCTTGCATATGTGTGTTTTCTATAGGTCTTATTTTCAGCACTGTATTTTTGGCAGGGTTGTTTACTTTGCTCTTCTATAAATGATGTGCTTTATAAAGTTAGTGGACTTTTAACCATATATATACGATATTTGGAATAAATTTAAATATTGTAGAACGTTTGAATACAAAATATGATAAACAAGATCAACAAGGAAAGGCGGCGTTCAATAAACGCATCCCCCATACGACACAGCAACAAGACAAAATCATATGTTGTAATTATAATAGTTATAAAAACAAAACTGTCATTTGCATAAAACTTTTGTTGTTAATAATTAAAGTGTTTGAGTTGTTTACTTGATGACCATTGAATGTAAAAATTTCATCGCTAATCAACATGATCTGTGTCAGCGATCGAGTCAGGGAATAAGTGTAAAATGAACAAATAGTTTAGTGATTTCATGTAATCCCTAGCGAAATCAGGGATTTTACATATTCCTTAAAATCACTAGTGGTTACATGAATTCCCTGACTTGGTTAGGGATTACGTGAAATCCCTGGTTACACACATCCCCTGTAACATATACATACATTGTACATTAATCTATATGTACCCTTACAGAACTTGCAAACTTATTTCTTTCAGTATATTATGTAAGAATAATGATAGTGAATTTCATTCCTTATATATTTCAATAGCAAATACAAAAAGTTCTAATTTAGATAATGTGTTGTATTAATATCTATTTTTTTAAAATTATATTTACGAATGTGCAAACCAAAATTTTTCAAAACATTTATACTTCCACGATCTTACATAAAAGGGTTGAAAAATAAAAACAAAAGGATTTTAACAAACACATCATAATATCAATAAATGGATAAACATCTGAAAACAGGTATCCTCCGAGAACAAGATTTTTGTTCAGGTCAGAGCAGGGTTTTGTTTCCAGCAATATAAATATCTCAATCTAAAATCAGTATGAACTTACACGTATACTGTTCAGTATCGAAATTTGAGAAGAATATATTGAAGAGTGTGATTAATGTTATGAAATGTATCAATCTTCGGTAGTAAAATTAGAAGTAATTCAGTTTCGTTTGCCCTGGGCTCTTGTACGTTTATTTGTTGTGTTGATGTTTGTGTCCTGGTATGTATAGTGGTGGCCTTAGCTTTTTACTGTGCAATGGTGATAATTAATAACCTAGTCTCGTGGTATTACCATGTTTCTTTTTTTGATAAAACGCATAATTTTTAATTACATTATGTTTGTTTGCTTGGGTTTTACACCGCACCGACACATATAAGTCATATGGCGACTTTCCGGCTTTACTGGCAGAGAAGACCTTAGGTGCCCTTCCGTGCATTATTTCGGACACGAACGGGAATTTGAGTAGAACAACCGACGTTCAAGGAGCAAGCTGAATAGCTACCTCACATAAAAGAATCCAAAGTCCCTTCCGGAATTCGAAACCACAGCGGATAGGGTAAGCAGTTTGAAGTCCTCAGCCTGAACACTCGGCCACGGATGCCCCTTAAATGCATTATTGATAATTCAAAAAAGGTTATATATTTTTACTTTAATCAAGTTACTTGACATCGCCTTAGTGTTATTGTTGTCTCTTATAAATTATATGAATACAATGTTCTTCATATTTAATGTCTTCTTTAAAAATGTTTTAGAAAAAAGGTGCTTGTGAAGTAAAACATCAAATTAATTGAAAACTTTACCTGGAATATGTGTCTGCACAATGTGCCGACGATGTACCTACAAAGTTAAAATTGAAATGATTTGACCACAATTTTTATATAACAGTGATGCAATTTTATATAAATTTCAACTGAACTATGACAATCATACAATTGCAAATATGCAAGTTTTACTACAGAATCAAAAGGGTGATATCGATGTCAAAAAGGTATGTCGAAAAAACATGATGTATAAATTGATTTTACCTATTCACTTTAACTATGGATTGGTATTTACTTAAAATGCATGAAAAGTAAAACAATGTCCTTCTAAATCTTCTGATTAATATATAGATGCAATGCCCGGTCAACAGGACACTAACATGGAAGTTAGACATATTATTAATTAAATGACCGTTGCGCTACTAAAAGGGGCAACATTCGCTGCCGCGGCAGCGAGTATTTGTGGGTGTGACTAATCGGTGATGTAAAACTGTCTGTTATAAACCCTGAACTATAAATAGCATGCAGTGTTAACCTGCAGAGAGAATGTAAACAAAAACAGCTGATTTTTACACAGGAGAGGTTTAATGGATGTTTTATATAACTCAAAGATTAATTAAAGACATTATCAAGTCATCTTGTCCAGATATTTTTTTTGAAGTCAGTTGTTTTTCTTTTTTTTTTCACTGGAATGCTGTATGTGTCATTCATCAAGTCAGACAATTATATCAAAATCCAAAAGATGTGCCTTACATGGGGCATTACTTTTAGGAACAACCGGCTAAAAATGTTTTTGACAGGAATTTAAAATATTTTTAAACTGTTAATGTATAAATTTGTTATGCATATCCAACATTTAGTTTGATTAACATTTGTGAAATGTAATTTTTGACTACAAGATATTTACAACAAAATATAGTGTAAATGAAATATACCTGGAAGTTACTTTTACTGTTTTCATAAAGTTTAAACCATTCAAATACAAGTTAAATCAGTACTTTGAAATTAAAAAAAAATCATAGAGTAATGAATTATTGTAAATTTGTTTGATTTGAAGTCAGTAAAGTTATTGTTTTATTCAGCATTCCAATGTGTCGTCTGCTGAAAATCTCCCTCCCTGAAATATACATCGTCTGCTACAAATTTCTCTCCCTGCAATAAACACTGCCACGTGCTTCTGTTTACTACTGAAGGTTCATGACCTGTAATGATCACATGGCTCCTCCCAGGGAAATTCAAATTTCAAATTTGACAGCCAGTATTTTTTTTCCAGAAATACACTTAACAAAGTTATATTTTGAATAATTTTGGTCAATCTTTATCAAAAATATCTATGCCCACAAACATGCCAAGTGTTGTTTAAATGCATTTGGTAATTAATCTTAAATCTTTGAAAAAGGGTCCCTGAAGTGAAGCATGCATAAAATAAATAAGAAACCTGCCCTAGCGCCATCTGCTGGCTTTTATAGTCCAGTTGGGCCTTAAAGGATTCCGATGAGCTCGATCATCATCCTATAAATTCCTCGGGGCGGGGCTTATTTTGACACTAGAGGCAAAAATTGAACAAGTTTTGTAGAGGCCCTATAGATGATAACATATACCAAAAATCAAAGCACTAAGCCTTAAACCTTCAGACAAGAAGACTTTTTACTATATGTTCATAGTGAAAAGCATCCCCCCTGGGCGGGGCCAAATTTGACCCTAGGGCTAAATCTTGAACAATCTTAGTAAAGGTCTACCACACAAAGCTTTATGCAAAATTTCCATGTTCTAGGTCTTGTGCGTCTTTACAGGAACATTTTTAAATTTATTCTTAAAATTCCTTTTGGTTGCAATGGCAACAAGATTTCTGCATGTAATTTAATTTTTCGAAGAACTTTGGACGCCTTTTACCCAAGGATTAATCCTGCCAGGTTTGGTTGAAATTGGGCTTGTTGTTTTTTACAAGAAGATTTTTAAGTTCACTATATAACACACAAACACACACGCACGCACACACACACACGAACACACACACGTGTACACACACATACATACATACACACACACACACACAAGCACACAGGTGAATATATAATAAGAATAATATATAATTTTCTAGTGAAAACAGGAGAACAACTTTATATTATCTGTGTAAGTCTTATATTTTTCATGGTTATGAAGTGATCTGAATAATACAATAAGATATATGTTGCTATGCTGTGATATAATAAGGCTTGTTTCTTGAATATAAAATTTTTTCTTCTTTCTTGAAATACAAGAAATGTACAATTCAAATCGATTTGATATTGATGAAATATAAACGTCGCTTACTGTAAGTAACATATTTACATTTTCGTTTGAAGTTCTTTTTTCTAGCGTAGCACGGCGACGAAGTAAAACCGCCTCCAGTTCATTTGTAAGGTCACCACTTGGATTTTTATCTTCAGCCTTCTTGACGTAATAAGCAGGGATGTACCCACGTCTTCCGCTTACTTCAGCAAGGAACCAATCTTGATTACATTTTTCCAAGACCGTCACTACATTTCTTTCCTTGAGTTCGATTTCATCCTGCATTCTTGGTTCGTAATCCCACATAGCTATATATTTTTCTAAACAAAAACATAAAATAAATATAATAAATCCTTTACTGGTTAAATGAGCAGTTTCTGTTAGAAATTTAGATAGTTCTTATTACGTTTTGTACAATAACGCTCAGTAAAAATAATTAAAGGAATATTATAAATCTATTTTATGTCAAAAGAAAGAAAAGTGTAAATATGCAACTTTTAGTCTTAATTAATTGTTCATAATATCATTCATTTAAATATAATTAATTATCAAACCATTTATCTCAAGCCACAAATACAAATGATTTCGATGAAATCTGTCCGTAAAATATGAAAAACAAGATCAAAAAGGAAAGGTTGTGTTCAATAAACGCAACCCCCACATGACCCAGCATTAAGAACCAAAGACAAGGGCAGACGGACCGAAACAAAAACAGGACAGGGCACAAGGCAGAGCACGGACAGGCTAATCACTAAAATGATAAATGAATTGTAACTGAGAAGGAATTAAAAGAAAACAAATAAATGATTGAATAATAGGAAATAGTTTGTAACTGACAAGGAATTCAATAGTCCCACAAAGTTAAAGGGGGAAGGGGACAGGAGACCCGGGGAAAGGAGGGGGGGGGTAAATTAAAGAATTAAAATTAGGGGTAAGGGGGATATACTTACCCTAGACGAGAAAACAACAAGGGACACAAGCAAGAATGTCACCAAAATAGTATGAAAGAACATAGATATACATCTGAGGAACACAGAGGAGCGCCGCCTTGGAACGGTCAGCAGCACAAGTACTGCTGGGGAGTTCAAACCGGTAAATGGTGCACCAAACCTCACTTTTAGCCCCACCATGTTCCTATAAACAAGACAGGACTGAGGAACACAGAGGGGCGCCGCCTGGGAACGGCCAGTAGCACACGTACTGCTTGGGAGTTTTAACCGGTTAATGGTGCACCAAACCTACCTCTTAGTCCCGTTAAACTTACTTAAAGTTTTCTTCATAATTGATTTCAAATAAACGCAAGTGTCTTCTTGCTTCAGTTGAATTTACCTGGCTTTTGTTGAGGTACCGGTATCATATCTTGACAGGATTGGACATGCAATACAGGTTCCGGATGTGCTGCTTGTTCTCGTTCTGTACTTGGAATTGGAGATCCTATACATTGAAAACATTATTTGTCTCTTTACATTTAGCCTGTTGAATAAGTGTAAAAGGTTTGCAAAACTTTGAATTTAGAACAATTTATTTAAGTGTTTAAAAGTTTTACGAGTAGTAATTAAGTTACCATCAGTCTAGAGCCTGGTCGGGACTTCTGTGACCTAGTGGTTGAGATCTTTGGCCTCAAACCACTTGCCCTTACAACTGTCATCTCATTCATGTGAGGAAGCTATCCAGCTAGCTTATGGACGTTTGTTGTTCTACTCAAATGCCGGATGTGTCTGAAACAATGCAAGGAAGGGCACCTGTGGTCTAACTCGATCAGAACAGCTTCGGCATTGCAGTTTGACCATAACAGTGCCCTATCAATACATTATCGTTAATAAAAAGAAACACTTAAATGTGATGAATACAAATTAAATATTTTCTTTCAAATATTTTCAAAAATCTGCTTGTGAATTTAAACATGAAATAAATTGAATTTTTACCTGGTTTTTGTGTTTGCTCAATTTCCCGAAGCTGTACCTACCAAAATTGAAATTGAAGTGATTTGGACACACTTTTGATATAGTAGTGATGCATTTCAAATAAAACCGATGGTAAATGACAATTTTACGAATAATACAAGTGCAAATATTCAAGTAATGCTAATGATTTTTCAATGACGATATTGATGTCAAAATTAAATGATATGTAATTAGATCGTATTTTTAAAGGAAGCTATGACTTGGTATCAACTGGAAACTAGACACTTTAGTGAAATTACCATTTGCTAGTAAAAGATTCCGATAAGCTTTATCATCAACTTACTTGTTGTCAAAGAATTATATAACATGTATGAAGTGAAAGTTATTATCATTAACTCCTGGAAAAATCACATATCCAATGCAATTAAAGTACTTAGGCGACAAAAGCCGGAATTAAAATATATATAAGATCCGTTATCATTGTGTCCTTTCCTCGCCGACCACAATTCCAAAGGGTTGAAAAATGCAAAATATATTTATATTAGACGTCATTAATATGAATAAATAGCATTCGTAATAACCGTAGTTAGTTACCGTTTCTGTACTTTGGTGCCACGTGTTCCTTCTTCGCCGTATGGTTCCAGGTGAGGGTTTTCTCGCAATCGGAAGTGCGACAGCTTTAAAATATGTTGTTAAAGATTAATGTTAATAGTCATTAGCATCCATTCTAACCAGGTATCAATTTATTTTTTATCGACTTCGATAAATTTCGAAAGTAAACAAAGGTGATAAAACAAAATCAATACATTTTAAAGAATGTTTTTTTATTACAGACGAATATTAAAAGCCATATCATCACCATCGTATTTACAAATTCCAAATCTTACCGTAACGTATTTATCATGTAGAAGATAAAAAAAGAGATCCAATTTTAGTAAAAATGAGTCCTATTCCTTTAGAACATTAAGAAACATTGCCACTTGCATCTTCTATTCAGATCATTGGAAAATATATTAAATATTCTGCTTGCTGCAGCATTGTGAGGCATCCTCGTATTAACTTGTTCATTTACAGCATCTGGATCCATGTATTCTTAATAAAGAGAACAACATCAAATTAACAAGAGCTATTAGAGAATATAGTGCTCTAGACCTTTTATATACTGGGCACAGTAAAAACAGTCTTAACTATTAAAACTAGAAATGTGTCCATAGGACACGGGTGCCCCCACACGCCACTGTTCTGTCAATCTTATGACTCAAGGTCAAATATTTTTTGGACTAAATGTGCAACAAGTTGAAAACTAGAAATCTTTATCTAAGTAAATGGCAAGAACTTTACAAATACTGAATAAATCCACAAGCAAACCCCAAGGTGCATAAGTACACATGCTGACCAACATTCTTGTAAACTTTCAGGCCTACAAGTCAAATGCTTTTTGAGTTATGCATGAACAAGTTGAAATTGCAAATTTATACTTCTGTAAGTCAAAGGCAATAACACTAACAAAACTGAAAAAAATCCACATGCAAAGTCCCAGGTGCATAGCTTCACAGTGATGTTGATCATTATTCCTGTAAAGTTGGTTGATTCTAACTCAAGCATAACAACATAATGAAATGTTTTTTACTAAGTCAATGGAAATAACTCTACAAATACTGGATAAAACCACAAGCGAAACACCAGGTGCACAACTACATATGCAGAGCAACCTTCCTGTAAGGTTTAATGACTCTATGTCAAATCCTTTTTGAGTTACATGCGACACAAGTTGAAAATTGCAAACATTTTCTAAGTCAAGGACAATAACTCTAAAAATACTAAATAAATCCAGACAATAATACCCAGGTGCACAACTACACATGTTGATCAACATTCCTGTAAAGTTTCATGACTCTATGTCAAATCCTTTTTTGAGTTACATGCGACATAAGTTGAAAATTGCAAAATTTTCTAAGTCAAGGGCAATAACTCTAAAAATACTAAATAAATCCAGACAAAAATACCCAGGTGCACAACTACACATGCTGATCAACATTCCTGTAAAGTTTCATGACTCTAGGTCAAATTTTTGTTGAGTTACATGCGACATAAGTTGAAAATTGCAAATTTTCTAAGTCAAGGGCATTAACTCTAAAAATACTAAATAAATCCAGACAAAAATACCAAGGTGCACAACTACACATGCTGATCAAATTTCCTGTAAAGTTTCATGACTCTAAGTCAAATCCTTTTTTGAGTTACATGCGACACAAGTTGAAAATTGCAAAATTTTCTAAGTCAAGGGCAAAAACTCTAAAAATACTATATAAATTCACACGAAAATACCCAGGTGCACAACTACACATGATGATCAACATTCCTGTAAAGTTTCATGACTCTAGGTCAAATCTTTGTTGAGTTACATGCGACAAAAGTTGAAACTTGCAAATTTTTACTAAGTCATGGGCAATAACTCTAAAAATACTAAATCAATCCACACGAAAATACCCAGGTGCACAACTACACATGCTGATCAACATTCCTGTAAAGTTTCATGACTCTAGGTCAAATCCTTTTTTGAGTTACATGCGACATAAGTTGAAAATTGCAAAATTTTCTAAGTCAAGGGCAATAACTCTAACAATACTAAATAAATCCAGACAAAAATACCCAGGTGCACAACTACACATGCTGATCAACATTCCTGTAAAGTTTCATGACTCTAAGTCAAATCCTTTTTGAGTTACATGCGACACAAGTTGAAAATTGCAAACATTTTCTAAGTCAAGGACAATAACTCTAAAAATACTAAATAAATCCAGACAAAAATACCCAGGTACACAACTACACATGTTGATCAACATTCCTGTAAAGTTTCATGACTCTAGGTCAAATCCTTTTTTGAGTTACATGCGACATAAGTTGAAAATTGCAAATTTTCTAAGTCAAGGGCAATAACTCTAAAAATACTAAATAAATCCAGACAAAAATACCCAGGTGCACAACTACACATGCTGATCAACATTCCTGTAAAGTTTCATGACTCTAGGTCAAATTTTTGTTGAGTTACATGCGACATAAGTTGAAAATTGCAAATTTTCTAAGTCAAGGGCATTAACTCTAAAAATACTAAATAAATCCAGACAAAAATACCAAGGTGCACAACTACACATGCTGATCAAATTTCCTGTAAAGTTTCATGACTCTAAGTCAAATCCTTTTTTGAGTTACATGCGACACAAGTTGAAAATTGCAAAATACCCAGGTGCACAACCACACAAGCTGACCAACATTCCGGTAAAGTTTCATGACTCTAGGTCAAATACTTTTTGAGTTACGTGGTTAAAGAGAACGGACGGAAGGAAGGAAGGACGGACGGACAAGGGTAAATCTAAATGCCCGGCACTTAAGTGGGAGCACAAAAATCAATGACAATATTTAAATGAAATGTCCAACCACTTTCAAACACTTTACAAGCTTGTCAGCATGTCACCATGTCAATGAAACGGACGAAATTAGAATTAAAGAGAAGAAAATATAATAGAAAACATAACAATGATGAATCTGAAGTATTCATCCATTCAGTAGCACAGATAGCAAGAGTAAAACTTAAACATGTTTAAAGCATAGTTCCATGATTGAAACGAAGATGATTCTTGGAAAGAAAAGATGTTAGAGTAATGAACCTTGTTATAGATGCTGTTAGTGATGACAAGTGACAATTAGCTTTAGATTGTTATAATAAATCATTTTCATCAACGAATTAGAAACCTAAAAAATTGTCAGTTTTCAAAACGATTGTCAGTTCAAAATTGAAATGAGGAGCTGACGCTTAAATTCATCCATTCATTCATCCATTCAGTTATTTATAAATTTTCATTCATACATTAATTCATGAATTAATTTATTCATTCACTCATTCATTCATCCATTCAGTTATTTATTAATTTTCATTCATGAATTCATTCATTCATTCGTTCGTTCCTTCCTTCCTTCCTTCATTCATTCATTCTTCGTCCATATTAATTCATAGCATTGGATACGTCTGGCATATTGTCTTATGGACGTGTTAGTTTGTAATCATAAATTAATTAAAAGTACCCAGATAAATTGCTAATGTTTATTTAAGGAACATAACATCATTTATTGGTTTTCGTTATTTAAACACAATGGTGCAAAATATATTTCTAACGTGAAAATTTCAAACATAAGCATATACCCAGATACAATGTTTCAGGGTCAAATAAGTGTCCCATTTTATTACCTTCCTGGTCTTTCCTTTGCAACAATTAGCGCAGAACATATACGTAGGCACAGTAGTGCATAATTATGACACTTGGCATACATACCTCTAAACTTTTAGATCTCTAAAGGAATGTCATTAAAAAAGAATAAATAAAGATATCATTAATATTTAGACACTAATTAAAAATCATCTATTTGAAGCGTCGCGTTGGGTATTTTTTCTCAAACAAATATTTAATTTTTGAATATATGAATGTGTACGTATATGTACATACACAAAAGAACAGGCTGAAATGCCCTTAATTGCATTCTTTATAATGATATAAGCGTCCGTCCATACATAATATTATATTTTGCATTGAGATATATTGAAAAGCAAAAGATTTCATTATCCATTTAGATAAAGATAATCCATATATGATTGAAGACCATGATTCATAACTGAAAAAAAAAAAAAAAATAAAAAAAACACGATTTAATTAGCCGCACGCGATTTGGAAACAATTTGCATTATATAATAATGCGTGTAATGGTGATGATGCTGTTGATCAAAATGATGATAATGACGATGAGGTGATGATGATTTGGATGACGATTTTGATAATGATGACTTATTTGACTGATGATATTTAAGAATGATTTTTGGTTGTTGATGGAGAAAGGGTAGTGTTGATGATAGCAATGTCGATGATACAGATTGTGAAGAAGACACTGATAAGATTTAAGGGATAATGATGAAGACAATAATGATGATAAGAAGGATTAAAAGAATGACAAGGATTTTCTGTTCAGACAAAAAATCCAATAGAATGATTATCCTGACGATAATCGCGGATGATGATGATCATAATGAAAAAAAATGATTAAGATGATGATGATGATGATATTGATTGTGTTGATGATTTTGATGTTCATTATGAAAAAATGATGATGTTTAATGTTATAAGGGTTAGTTTTAACAATGACACAATTGATAATAAATATTGATGACAGTGATGAGATGAAAATATCGATAATGATAGAGACGATGGTGATGGGGGAGGGGGAGTTTGACAATCGCTTTCAGTTCAAAAACATTCATGTGAATGATTATGATGAGTAACTTGGTAAATATGACGATGAAGATGATGAAGATGAAAAAGATTTATACTCGGTAATGATCGGAAAACATATACTCCGTAATTAGGCAAACGTCTTATAGATAACGACGGGAAAGTATAACGAACAACGCTTTGGAAAAAGACGGTTTACAACAAAGCACAGAATATGTGCTGAAGAGAATTTTAAACTTTGATACATGCCTGTGTTAGGATTTTCGAAGTCGTCTCCGCTGAAACGTTCTTGTTCGTTTGTTTCTTTAGGGAATACAATATTTAAAGACTGAGTAGAACCTCTGCGCGGAGATGATTTTTGTCGAGTCTTCTGATCATCATTTGATAGTGCTGTAACACTTTGTCCAACAGTCTCTTTAATAAAACACAATTTAACACAATTATTGTATTTACTATAAACATGTATTTTTTTAACCTTTTATGGCATGAGCATATTGTGAAAAAAATGGCCGTTTTCATTGAAAGCCTCCTGTAACAAGTGCAAACTGCTATGAAACTATCAAAAATGCTTCAACTGAAATGATGAAACATAGCACAAATATTGACTGGACCATAGCCTTTGTAACAGCATGCTCAATTTTAAATTTCCCGTAACCATGGCAACAGGGGACGTCTCAAAATTGCCAAAAATTACTATTATGCGTTTTTTTTCATCGAAACTGACTTCAAAGTGCTGCAAGTTTTCAATGGACAAAGCTCTTCAGCGTTGGATACACGTTTCCGTTAGTTCGACCGACCTGATGCCATTTTTAGCCTGTCGCATGTCAAAATGTTTTTGGCGATGAGGGGGCTGTCTGGCACCCCTTGATGTACCTTTTTGATAGGGGTGGCGCCGAAAAGTGATCACTTTTCAACATTGTTCCACCAAAGTCAGTGTTTGGGGCCTGCATAGGGCATTTTTTACTATTTGATGCCTCAAATGGGAGATGAAAAGCCGTCAAAACACGTCTTTATGAGGTCCAAGGTTAAATACTCGTCAGATTAATTATACTTATTGTAAATTTTTCAAGGTTGAAAGAATTCAGCTCCCCTGATAATTAATCAGACCCAATCCATTTTACAGCTTTTCGGAGATAACTCATGTATAATCGGGCAAAATATATTCAATGGTTTAAAAAATCCCTTCAAGATATTATACAAAGCAATTATAGCGATCGATTGGCAAGAAACATCAAACGGTCAAATACATTTATTGGTTTGTGCTTGTATAAGGACAACCTTTTTTTATTTGGCTAACTTGTCTAGTTTGAGCTTGCAATTTCCGTCTATGAACAGTCTCAGTAAAACAAAGCCTGAATCTTTTTTCTTTTTTCCCGTTTTCGGGGTTGTTTAAAAGTATTCAATTTTTCTATTTTATAGAAAAATAATATACTCAAATTTATCTATATACTTAAAGAATAAAATGAAATCGATGAAACTCTTTATTTGGTACTTGTTTTTACACACAATATACCTTCAATTTCTTTTATTGATTCTTCATTATAAAAGGTAAGACTACAAGGAGTGCCATTTAACCTTTAATGTAAGATAATTTATTACGTTCCATAAATAAATGTAATGTTTCCCCTAAAATAGCCTTAAAATACATGTTTACTTCCTGATTGTTTCCATGTTTAACCAATTTAATAAAGAGGCGATAAAACTATTTAATCTACATGGACGTCAAAGGAAAAGGTATGTAAAAATTGCTTGATAAACATTCTAAAGTGTATAAAAAACTTGTTTCTTTGGTTGAAATTTGTAACGATTTCACAAAAGTATTTAATCCTAAATAAATGCGATATACAATACATTATGAGTAAGTTTGAAGTGCTAAAAGATAGTACAAATATCATAACATTATGTTGGTAACAAATATAGAACTCGGTACAAAATGGATTTGAAACAATGTCGGCGTGAAAATTTCATAATTCTCATATATCTCAGAGATATACAAGAGATGTAAATGATAATAATTTAGTAATTTGTGGGCATCTAGCTTTGGAATGTGCACTGTTCAATTGTTTCACAAAGTAAATGTGTCCTTATGACTTGCAAACCTACCGTAAACATCAAGTTCATCTTCTTCAGCTTCTTCTGCTTGTACTTCTGCTTTGCTTTGACAAGGTAACACTAAAACACCACGAGGTTTTAATTCACGTGGCGGTACTGCAAATGTTGATATACATGATAACTTTAATAATAAATGTTATGAGGATATATGTAATACATTCATTTATCCTCCAACAAATTAATCATTTTTGTTCTTTTAATTACCATATACACTGAACAAAACTAATGAACCCTCACTACATTTTCTGAACATGGTTGTTACACTTTTTAAAGCAGAACTTATAAATGTAACATGTGAAATTGCTACATCTATTCCAAATAATCATGGTAAATTTCATTAATTTACAATGAAAATTAACGCAATGACAGCAAAATTGGATGGATTAACCAAAGCACTGAATGTGACAAAGTTCCTGTTACAAAAAAGCAATATTTTTGTAAACTTCACGAGTTATTTATCTGAGCAATTAATCCTGTTTATTTGTTACCAATAGTTATTTTCTATTTGGCAAAATCATCATTACAACAACTCTGAGTATGCTACATAAAATCCTGAACAGTTCGTTGACAATTATCAAATGAGTTCTATAAAATTTAATATCATTGCCACAACTTGTCGATTGATGCACAATGTTAAATATATTTTAATACAAAGTCATAAAATTAAAAGGCCAGTCGTCAACTCCAATAAACACACATTTATTGTACCTGAGAGTGTACTGCTACAATACGAATCTTACTGCAAGCTTTGCATTTTTCTATTTCGTATAACAATAGTCCACGGTGTTCTGCCCCTGACTAAGTTCTGTTAACATGTTAAATGCGGTAGTCTGTAGTTGCATTTAGTGAATCGTGCAACCTATTGTGACCTAATTATTTACTTAAATAGATTGTCTACAGTTTTATGCAAATTCAATCCTTTCATAGAATTTTCTAAATTTTTTGTATGATCAGTAAAATTAAATGGCAAATTCACAAATAAAAAGAAAAGTATATGTTGACGTCTTGGATTTCTTGTAAAATGGCAGTTTCCATGGTAACCGTATATCTCAAAACTGTCAAAATAGCCAAACTGTGTTATAACAAATAAAAATGTATAAGATAGCTGAATACACACAACAAGCATTTTTTATGCAAAGATAACCTTATCCAATGAATCTTTATGAAACAAATGATAATCTGAACAAAATGAGTTTTCCATATGCTTCTTAACTGAACAAAAATGAGAAAAATAAACATGACTTATGTGAATAATTAAAGATATTGAAAACTTTCTTTCATAGGGTTTTCTAAATGTTTTGTATGTTGTGTAAAATTTAATGACAAATTCAAAAAGAAAAAGAAAAATATATGTTGATGTGTTGCATTTTTTGAAAAATGGCAGT
>NW_026862797.1:0-7060 GCF_026571515.1 Ruditapes philippinarum
AGGAAAAAGTGGGTGGGGTTTTTTTTGAAAAATTTGAGTTTTTTGGGGAAAAGAAAAAAGGAAATTTTAAAAACCCCTAAAAGGGAAAAAGGGAAAAAACCTTTTTGATTTTGGTTTCCCTTTAACAAAGCCTTGGGAAGGGAAATTTTTTTCCCCGTTTTTCAGGCTTTTTTATGGTCCCTTAAATTTTTTTCCCCACTTTTTTTCCTTTTTTATCCCTACTTTTTTTCCTACTTTTTTTTTTTTGGAAAAAAGCCCTTAAATTTTTTTTCCCAAAATTTTTTTTTTTGGAAAAAAAATTGAAAAAAAAAAAGAATATTTTTAAAATGGGTATTTAAATTTTTGGGATTTTCCAAATAAAAAATTTGTGGTAGTAAGGGGTTTGGGGGTTTTGTTGCCCCTTTTTTTGGGTTTTGGGGTGTCCCCCCCCTTTTAAAACCCAATCGTAGAAAAAATTTTTCAAATTTCTTTGGTTTCTCGGGGGAAATTTTCCCGAAAAAATTAAAACCTTGGGGAAAGGGGAAATTTTTTTTGCTTTCGTACTGGGTTTAAAATGGTACTTGAAAAAACTGGAAAATTTTAAATTTCCCAAAAATTTTTTGCTACTACCCAAAGGTTTTTGGGGACTGCAAATTAACCTTTTCCCCTTTAAATGGTTTTTACTTTCTTTACTAGGGCCCGGTTATATTTTTTTTTTGGGGAAAAAAAATTGTCCCCTTAATTTTTACTTCCCTTTAAAGGTTTAAAACCCGTAAATTTAATTTTTAAAATGGGGTTTTAAATTTTTTTTATTTTGGGGGTTTTAAAAAGTAAAAATTTTTTTTCCAAAATTTTTTTAATAAAATTTTTGGCCTGGGAATTTTTCCCTTTAAAAAGTTTTTTTAACCAAAATATTCCCACAAATAAAAAACCCCCCCGACTTAAAGTAAAAAAAATAAAATTTTTAGGGTTTAAAAAGAGTCCCCAAAAAAAAACCCCCTTTACTGGTAAAAATTTTTCCTTTTAAAATTTCAATTTTTTTTATTTTTTTTTGTAAATTTACTTTGGGAAAAAAGAGCAAAAATTTAAAAACTAATTTTTTTTTTACTTCTAATTTTTAAAAATTTAAAATTTAAAAATATTTCAAAGTTTTTAAAAAATTTTTGGTTTTTAAAAAAAAAGGTTTTTTTTTTCTTTTTTGGTATAAAATTTTTAAAAACAAGGGTTTGGGGGAAGGGGTTTTAAAAAAAGGGGCCCAAAAAAAAAGGAAATGGTTTTTGGGGTTTTTTAAAAAGAAAAAAAATTTTAAATTTGGTTTCCCGTTTTTTAAAAATTGGTTTTTTTAAAAACCCCAACTTAACTGACAAATTAAAAAATTTAAATATGAAAAAGGGTTTTAAAAATTTTTTTTTGTTTTTAAAAAGTATTTTTTTTTTCATTTTAAAAATTTTTTTAAAAAAATTGGGAAAAGGGCCCCCAAATTTTTAAAATTTAAAAGAATTTTTTTTTTTTCTTTTTTTAAAAAATTAAAGTTTTTTTCAATTAAATTTTTTAATTGGAACCAACTGTTTTTATTTTTTTTTCAAACTTTGAAAAATATAAATTTAAAATTTAATACTGGGTTTCTTAAAAATTTTTTTTCCCCCCCAAAAAAATTTTCTTTATAAAAGCCCCGCACCCCCAAACTAAAAAACCAAATTAAATAAATTCCCTTGGGGAAAGGGAAAATGCCCAAAACCCTTTGGGGAAGTTATTTTTTACTTTTGGGAAACTTAAGTTTCTACAAACCTTTTTCCCAAGGGTTTTTCAGGCCCCCTTTTCTTTTAAAGGTGCCCCTTGGGGGAAAAAAATTTTTCCCCAAAAAACAAATTTCCGCCTATGAGGGGGGCCCGTCCCCTTTCAGGAAAACTTGGGAAAATGAAGATAACCCAAAACCCAAACCCGAAAGTGGGTCCCCTTGGGGGTTGGAAAAGGGGGTTGGTTTTTTTTTTGGCTTTAAAAATTCTTTTTAAATAAAAAGGTAAAAAAAGAAATTTTTCCCCCCTTTATCCCCCGTTTTTTTTAAAATAAAAAAATCCCTATTTTCCCCCGGTTTTTTTTTAAAAAATTTTCCGTAATTTTTTTTTAGGTTTTTTTTTTTGGGTTTTAGCCCCGTAAAAAAACCCGAAAATTCCCTTTTTTAAAAGGGCGTGGGAAATTAAAAATGTTTTTCGGTTTTTGGTTTGGGGGGAAAAGGGCAAAATAGGGGAAAAAATTTTTTGTTTTTGGAAAAAGGTTTTTTGTTTAAAATTTTTTGTAAAAATTTTTTGGGGGGAAAATTTTTGGGGGGTATGGTTTTTTTGGGTTGGGGCCCCCAGAAAACGGCCCTTTGGGGGGGTTTTTTTGAAAAGACTTTTTTTTAGAAACAATTGGAAAAAGTCCCGGCCTTTCCTTTTTGAGTTCTTTTTTAAAAGAATTTTTTTCCCTTTCCCCCGGTTTTTTGCAAAGCAAAAGGTTCCCCTTTTTGCCTTTGACCCCGTTTTGGTTCCCCTTTTTTTTAAAATTTTTTTCTGTTGGGAGCCGTCGTTGGGGGGCCCTGTCCCAAATGGGGTTTAAAAGTCTCCCCTTTCTGTGGGGGCCCCCCCGAAAAAAGTGGGTCGCCCAAAAACCCCCATGGGGGGGAACCCCAGGCTTTTGTAGGGGCCCCTTTTTTTTTTGGTTTGGAAAATAAGAGGTGGGAAAGTTGCCGTTTTTAAACATTTTAACTTTCCCTATTTTTTATTTTTAAAAATGGTTTTTTTTCTTTTAAAAAAAAAATTTTTACTTTTTTTTCCGTACAGGGCCCGGGGGGTTGGTTTTTGTTAAAAAAACCCGGGAAAACCAATTTTAATTTTTTCAAAGGGCCCCGGGAAGGTTTTTTTAGGGGAAAAATTAAACAAAATTTTTTTTTTCATTATTAAAAAAGATTAAAAAAGGGAAATTTCCCAAAAATTTTTTTATTCTGGGGTTTTATTTTTTTTTTTCGGGGGTTAAAAAGTTAATAAAAGAAATTTGAAGAAAAAAAAATTTTTTATAAAAATGTTACAAAAAAATATTTTTTTTTTTTAAAAAAATATTTTAAAAATAAAAATCCCTTAAAAATTTAGAAAAATTTTTGGGTTTTTTAAAAAGGGGAAAACAAACTTTTAAAAAAACGTTTCACTTTCCCCGGGAAAAAAAGCCCAAATTTTTAAATTTTGGGGGTGAAAAGGTTTTTTTAAACCCAATTTTTCGACCTTTTTTTTTTTTTTTTTAAATTCCAAAGGTTTTAACCGTCTTTTTTTTGGGGAAAAAAACCCGCCGCCCCCCAAAAATTTTTCCTCTGGGGCTCTTTTTTAAGGGGCTAATTTTGTTTTTTAAAATACTTTTTTGGGAAAATGAAAAATTTTTTTCTTTGGGGTTTTGAAACCCTTTTTTTGGTGTTAAACCCCGTTTTTTTTAATTAAATAAAAATTTTTTGGGGGCCCCCCCCACCCCCGGAAAAAAATAAAACTTTTCATATTAAAACCCTTGAAATTTGAAGGTTTTCAAATTTTTTTAAAATTTAAAATTTTTTTTTTTTTACATTTTTTAACTTCCCCTTTAATTTTGCTGAAACAAAAAAAATTTAAAACCTTTTAAAAAGGTTTTTTGAAAAAAATTTTCCCAGTTCCCTTTTTTTTAAGAAAAAAAATCTTTGAAAATTTTAAAATTTAAAAGGTTTCCAAATTTGCTGTTTTCCACCCAAACTTTAAAAAGGGCATAATATTTTTAAAATAAACCCCTTTGTCCCTTTTTGATCCTTTTTTTTTAGGTTTACTTAACCCCCCCAATTTTCCATACTTTGCAATTTTTTTTTTTCCTAAAATTTTTAAAAGGGGGGGGGTGGAAAATTTTTTCTTTTGAATTTTTCATTTTAACTGGGGTTTCCCCCCCCTTTTTTTTTTTTTAAAGGTTTTTTTTTCCCTTGTTTTTTTAACAAAAATTTTTTCATTTGTTTTTTGGGGGAAAAAAAATGTCCCAAAGTTATAACAAACCCGCAACAAAAGTTAAATTGGTTTTAAATTTTTTAAAATTTTAAAAAATTTTTTTTTTTTGCTTTTTTTTATTCACATTTTTTCCCGAAAATTTTTCAAGGGGTTAAAAATTTTTTAATTTTTCCCCAAAAGAATTTTTAATTTTTTAAAAAAGAAAAAGTTTGAGGGCCAAAAAAAAATTTAAAAAACAAACTTTTTGGGGGAAAGTTTTTTTAAAAGTGTTTTTTTAAAAAAAATGGGAAAAAACTGAAAAAACTCCAGAAAAATTTTTTGTTTTTCTTAGGGTTTTAAGGTTTTTTTAAAATACTTCTTTTTTTTATGCCCTGGTTTTTTGGGGTTTAAAACAATTAATTTGGTTTTAATGAAAACCTAGGGCCCCAAAAATGGTTCCCCCCAACCCGTCCTTTTTAAAACTTTTTTTTTTTGTTTTTTTTTAATTTTGAAGTTATTATCCCTCCTTTTAAAATTAAAATTTTAAAAAAAATTTTTTTTTCCCTTGTTCCTTTTTTTTTTTTGGTTTTTTAAATGCCAAAATTTAAATTTTTTTGATTTCCCCCCCTTTTAAAAAACCAAGTTTAAAAGGGAAAAAAGCAACTCTAGTGGTAGGGAAGGGGACACTTTTTCCAAAATGGATTCCCCTTTGGAAAAAAAACAGTTTTGCTTTTTTGAAAAATTTAAGGGGGTTTGTAGTTTTTTTTTAAAATTAAATTTCCCTTTTTTAAAAAAAAAGAAAAAAAAGTAATTGAAAAAAAATTTTTTTAGACGTTTGGGGGGTTGGTAAGCTGTTAAAAATTTTTTTAAAATATACCTTTTGGGGTTTTTTTCAAGGTTTTTTTTTACCCGGGACCTTTTTTTGCAAAAAAAAAGTTTGGGGTTTTAAAGACTGGCCTTTTAAAAAGAATCCTTTTTTTCCCCTTCTTATGGGTTTCCTTTTTTTTTTTAGTTTTTTTTTTTTGCTTTGGGTCTTTTTAAAACCCCCCTTCCCAGTTTCCCCCTCTGCCCCTCAAAATTTTTTTTTAAAACCCCTTTTAGTTTTTTTTAAATGCTTTTTCCAATTGGGGCCTTTTTTCTGGCCCTTTTTTCGTTTTTTCCTTTAACCTTTTCTGGGGCTTTTTTAGGGTTTTTTCCCCCAATTTTACTTGGGGTTTTTGTTTTTTTGTTTTTTTCAAAAATTTTTAAATAGAGAAAATTTTTAAACCCCAAAAAATGTTCCCCAAAAAATACCCGAAGGTTTTTTTTTGGGGAAAAAATTTTTGGGGTTTTATCCAAAAATGTTTTTTTTGGCCCCAATTTAAATTGGGTTAAAAATTATTTGGGAAAAAAAATTTAAAAAAAAGCAACTTTTTGTTTTTTTTTAAAAAATTTTTTTTAAAAAAAGTTAAAAATAATTTGGGTTTAAAGATAATTTCCCTTTTTAAAAATTTTAAAAAATTTTTTAATTTTCCTTGTTTTTAAAAAAAAATAAAAAA
Organism: Ruditapes philippinarum; assembly: GCF_026571515.1. Lineage (NCBI taxonomy): Eukaryota > Metazoa > Mollusca > Bivalvia > Venerida > Veneridae > Ruditapes > Ruditapes philippinarum. The sequence continues at coordinate 5,483 of NW_026862797.1, forward strand.
AGGGTTTTTTTTTTTTACAAAAATTTAAAATTTTTGGGAAAAAAAATTTTCCATGTTTTTAAGGGGAAATTTCCCCGTAGAAATTTAAAAACCCCAATCAAATTTAAAACCCCTTGGGGGAAAAAAAAGTTTTTTTAAATTCCCGGGGGGGCGGAAAAAAATTTTTTTTATGGGGTGGGCTTTTTAGACCCATGTTTTTCCAATACCATAAAAGCTTTTTTAAAATAAATTTTTTTTAATTCCCCCTTATTGGGGGAAAATTAAAAACCCTTTTAAAGGTAGATAACTTTTTTTCCTTTTAAAATTTTTTCCCTAAAAAAACCTTTAAGGTTTTTCTAAAATTTTTTTTGGTTTTAAAGGAATTGTTCCTTTTGGGGAAAATGGGAAAGGTCCTTTTTTGGTTTTTTAAAAAAGTAAAAGGGGTTTTTCCAAAAATTGGGCCCAAAATTTCAGAAAATTCCAAACTTTTCAAAGGGTTTTTTTTTAGCTCAAAATTTCCCCCGAAAAAGAATAAGTAGGAAAAACTTTTCCTAAATCCCCAAGACCTTTTTTTTGGGGTCCGGCCCGGGGAAAACCCTTTGGTTAAAGGTTTTTGGGGAAAACCCCCTCAAAAAATTTTTTTTAAAAACATTTTTTAAAATCCCCTTTTAACCCTAAAGGCTTTTTGGAAAAATTTTTTTAAAAATTTTGTTTTTTTTTGGGCAAAGGCCCCCCAACCCCGTTTTAAAAAGGAAAGGGGGTTAAACTTTTTCAAAAATTTTTTAACCCGAAAATTTTTGGGCCCTTTTATTTTAACTTGAAATTTAAAAGTTTTTAAAATTTTGCCAAAAACCACCCAAATATTTTTTTAAAAATTCCCAATTTTACCCCTCCCGGCCCCCCTGGGTTCCAAAAAGATTTTTTTAAGGAAACAGGATAAAATTTTGGAAAATCAAAAAAATTTTTTAAAAACTTCCCCATTTTAAATTTATTGTTTTTTTCCCCCAAAAAAAAATTTATTTTTTTTAAAAAACTTTTAAAAAAACTGGAATTTTTTCCCAAAAAGCAAGTTTTTAAAAGAAAATTTTTTTTGAAAAAATTAAAAAGGGGAATTGGGGTTTTTTTTTTTGCAAAATAATACCAAAAACCCTTTTTTAAAAGTTGGAAAACCCAAAAAAATTTGGGGCCCCTAAAAACCTTTCCCCCTTAAAATTTTTTAATTCCCGAATACTTGAAATTTTTTTTTTATTTATTTTGGGGTTTTTTTTGATTTTTAATTTTCCCCAAAAAAAGTTTTTTGCTTTTTTTTGGTAATTCAGCCCAATTTTTTTTTTTCATTTTTAATTTTTAATTTTCCCCAAACCAAAAACAAAATTTTTTTAAAAGGTTAATTTTTTTTGTAAAAAAAAAATTTTTTTGATCCCCCGGGTTTTTTTTCCCCCTTTGTGGGAAAATGAAAGGCCCGGGCCTTTTTAAAAAAAGAGTTGAAAAAAATTTTTTTTTTCCTTTTCCCCCTTTTAGAAACAAAAAAAAGGAAATCTCTTTTTAAGGCCTGGGTTTTCTGGGCTTTTTTTATTTGGGAAAAAAAAAAAAAATTTG
>NW_026862798.1:0-34574 GCF_026571515.1 Ruditapes philippinarum
TTTTTTTAAATTGTAAAAAAACCAATCGTGAAACAATATTTAAACCCATTATGTCAAACAAAAGTCCCTTTAAGACTGTCAGATCCAACTTCCACAAGTGGTCAATAAAACGAACATTTACTAATATTAGAGCAAGAAATAAAGTAATATTTCAGTTTTGTGCCGGAAGCGTTAAGAAAACTGTGTTGATAATCTAATGGTTAATAATTAAATGGGCGTGGTGTATTTTCATTTTAGGCAAATATAATGATCCAATGATTTACTAAGTGAATACATTTTTGTAGTTGTTTTGAAATATATATTTATTTTCTCAGGCTCTTTTAACGTTTGGCTGAGTATATTTTATAGATCGAGAAGGAGATGCAGTTTCAAGCCTTTATTTGTAAAACCGAAAGCAATACGTAGTTCCATAGCACAAGAAGGAGTACCCACTGACATTTAATTCACTATTTTAATCTGCATGTATTGTCAATTACGACATAGACCAAACCCTCTGTCTCTAAAACAGCATCTCAGCAATGTAAATATATTCATTTTGCATTGCTATACTATTGTACAAAGTGGTGAAAACATCACGAAATGAATTCCCAAAAGAAATCAGAACAAGTAGCGTTTCGTACAGAATAAGCCTAATTTTAGACTTAATAAATACTTGAGATTTTGTTTTATCATTCAACCCGAAACATTTTGTAACATTCATGAAAATTCATCTGTTGGGCCTGGTTTGTTTTGAATTATACGATATGTAAGACACTGATTTAATTTTTATAATCTTATCGTACAAAAGGAAACGACAATTCCCTAAAGAAAAAAAAAGCAAACTATTCACTGACTTAGGTTAAACATCGATACAACTTTGCTCAATGTACAACTCCTTGCTTAATATCATCGCGAAAATTGCTTCCAATCATACAGAAGTGAACTATTTTATTGATCAGAGACAAATATAAATATAATATGTTTTTTTTCTTGGCAGTTTTAACCAAGCTGTTTCAGAACTGAATATAATAATTGTCTGCAAAAATATATTTTATTGGTTTGATCAATTGATCTGTTGTTTTGTAAAGGTGTAGAGTTTCAATTTCTGGCAGCAGTTGTGCTGTTAAATAAATGAAATATGTTTCACTTCAGTTGCACAAAAGGTTTTGACAAACAAATTTGTGTACAATGCACAATTCATGGCCATATGTTGTCAACATCAATATTTAAAGTCAATGAAATTCAAAACAAATAACAAATGCAAGTTTCTATATTATTCATACGAAAGAGAACAAAGCATCTCTCAAAGCATAAAGATACATATCTTTCTGCATTAGAATTGTTGAGTTTAATTCCAACAATTAAATCATATCAAATCGACATTGCTTTATATTGCATCATTTAATCAATATCAGACTAGTTTTCAATTCATTTGGTTTATTTACATTTCACAATATTCGTTTTAATGTTTGGGAAATTTATTAATGTACCCACTATTTTGAAAAGAAAGAAATCGGTTCATTTTATAAATACTTTAACGTAAGAAGAGGGTATGAAATTTAAGGCACTCATTCAAGTGCCTAATAACATGTCCTATAGATGTGAACAATTGCGATTTTATAACCTGACATTTCCGTTAACAGATGAATGCCGTAAAAGTAACACTCAACATATTTTTGCCTTTATCCATTGGTTATGAATAATTATAACGAAAATATCAGAGGTTGAATGTTTTCTGACGTTTATCTCTTTACCATCAGCTTCCCCATCCCCCAAAAAAGAAACAATAAATAAATAACTATATAAACAGAAACAAAGAAACATAAACACGATAAGACAAGCAATAAACAACACAACGAACATGATTTTGAAATAATTCGCAATTTAAAGACTGCGTTTTGTTTTACGTCAAGCTAGGCTTTTTTATCTTTCATAAAAAGCTTTAATAATTAATAACCTTCTACATGTAAACCCTTACGGAATTCACTTATAAGTCACTTATAGGCTATTTTATATGTAGATTATACTTCACTTAGTCAATTCACCTATAAGTCAAGTATATGTATTTTAAATGCAAATTAGATGTAAGTGCAGTATATGTCTGGCATTTTGACATATAAGTGAAGTATAAGTTATATATAAGTCACATATATGTGACATGTAAGTCAAAGATATGCTCAACTTATAAGTAACATATAAGTGACTTATATGTTACATATAAGTGACTTAATATAAGTCACTTATAAGTAACATATAAGTCACATGTAAGTCACATATATGTTGCTTGATGTCAAAAAAGCTTGAAATAAAATAAAAGTTTAGTAATTTAATTTCAAAAATGTTTATTAATTTATATTCATAGTCATATAAATGAGCAAAATACAAAATTCAACATACATATCCTTCAGTTCAATCATCTTACATTCACTATAACAAAAACAATATTCATTTCTAGCAGCAAGTTTTTGTTTTTTACTGGTTTTCTTGGAATCAAACACTTTATTTATACAATTATTTTGCTGGAAGTCTGTCGGTGAGGAACTGTTCAAATCATAAATTTGATCAAATGTTTCTGATTATTCAAACTACTATTTCTTTTATTGATGTCTGTTTCAGTGCTCTGCTTTTATTTCCTCGGAGAACTTCATGTGGCTGTGTTCACCTTCAAAGATAAAATTCATAATTAATTAAAAAAGATGTGGAATAAATTCCGACCATTGTATATGCAGTTATATTTCATATTTTTTATGTCATCAAACTATATTAGCTATTTATGCTTATGCATATACAAATATACTAAGTTACACAGTATCTCATTTTAGTGCACAAGTCAACAGTGTTGTTTAAGAATGGCTAAAAGTCTCTATAAGAATTGATTAACTGCACTATTTGCAACAACATTTGTTATGCTCTTTTCTGTGAAAGATTTAGAGCAGTAAGTATAGAGATTAAAAAAATATACCTTTTCAGGCTCAATACTGCATATCATTATTCACCTGGCATCTCAAAGTAAGACCTGGTCCCACTAGCCTGCAATGTATGTAAAATGTAATATCAGATTTCTCCATTGAAAACAACAATAAAATGATAAATGATTATGATAACCCTGTCTTATTCAGCTGCATAAAACTACTGATTGTACTATTTAGTTCTAAAAATTCAATTAATTTTAACTATTAAAATCTAGATTTAAATCAATTACAAGTATTAGTAAATCTAATGTATGAAGCTTAGAAATAAATACAGCCTTGATCTCTCAAGTTACAAATTTTAGTTTGCTGCCATCTTACTTTGATTGTTTAATACAAATGTATATAACCTGTATCAATTCTGCATAAATGTAACTCAAAGGTATTTACCTGATTTTGTTGTAATTATCTTCTTGTCCAAGGTGATTCTTCTTGTCATTCTTATTTACCATAACTATACTTTAACTTAAACATCTTAAACAAAACAATATCTCTAAAATTCCTAAAACATCAAGTAGATTCTATGTGATTTCCACCAGCTTGCTAACCTAAATGTTTCAGACTTACAACTGTGTACCTGGGCAGGTCCAATGTTATGTAAAACAGGGTAAATCCAAAAATCAAAGCACTCATCAGTTCTATCTTACAATCATTGAATGTGGGAAAAAATCAAATAAGTAATAGATATGTAAAGTTTAAAAATCATTATACATTTTTGAAAAAAGAAAATGCAATGTCCTTTTTTTACAAATTCAGGATAGGAAATGTTATCTTTCCCAAAAATAATCACATGAACAGTCTGATTTGTAGGAATGACCAGTCAAAAAATTAGTCATGCACATATGGTGGCAAAGGCAGGTGGCCAGTTTTATCAGACCTCCGATCTATGTGGTGTATCAGTGAATGTATAAAATATAAGCAATCTTCAGGCATATTGGTTCCTTGATTTTATATAGATTAAAAGGGCAATATAAACTGTTTATTTCAAGCACTGTTTTTTTTATTGTTTTTAAATATCTAAAATACACTAGGCCTAAATGTGTCTTAAAAATAACACTTGTATATTAAAAAAAAAATACACCTTTTTCTTGTTAGAATATCTTACTTCCCCGAAATTATGTCTGTAAGAAGTACAGTTGGTAAAAACATATAGATTTCAATGTCTGTTTCAAGTAAGAAAAAAAAACAAGAGTAGAATTATGCCTTGGGTGACTTTTATGTGAAATATTTTCCTTGTGAGAAGAAAATGACATGGAATTTCATTTCTGTCCATTGGTAGCCTAGAAATCACTTGATTGAATGCCATTTCTGTCCCAATTCCGCACAGAATAATGTACCAACATTTTTTACAGGTAATATACTTAATTGATAATCATTTTTCCTATTATCTTATTTCAAAACCCCCAGCTGTGGTTCAAAAATTAATAAGCAACATTTAAAAAAAAAATCTTAATTGTTTGTGATATAGGTCTAAGATTATAGTATTTTAAATTCTGAGTATTTTGATACCCATTGTGCTAAAGCAAAGAATTACAAATCAACTTCAATAAATTTTATCAATTTTTCTCATGTTTTTGTACTTAGTATTTTTTTCAGCTTTGCTCAGTAATAAAAAGTCTCGCAAAAGTTCTAAAGTTTTCACTTATATCTAACATAGAAACTGGTTACTTCAAACTTCACCAGTATAAGGCACTTATAGGTGACTTGTATGTGACTTATATGTTGGGGAAAAAATGGCCAAAAGTGACTTATATGTAGCATATACCTATAACTGACTTAGACAGGTTTTTAGGTGATTTATAAGTGACTTATATGTAACTTATAGTTCTCTTATAGGTCAAGTATAAGTTGCATATAAGAAACATATAAGTCACTTAAAGTCATTTTGGTAAGGGAACGCATTTCCTGTCCACGTAAACCGCTTTATATTGAAATAAATTCTTCATTTTCAACATACTCTATCCAGACTTTTTTTTTGAACAAAGGTAACAGACTGCTGTATCGTAAGAAGAAAAATACTTTATGTTAATCAGCGGTAGAATATCATGCTTATACATTCTCACGCAAATCATGTATTGGGTTGAAGAGCATTAAATATTTGCTATTATTGTATGAAATGCTTTTAATGGCATCCATATAAAAGATTATCGCATAGGTGAAAAGTTAATATCTTCCTATGAAAGATTGATTCCATATGGTGAATTCACGAGGCTGTCTATCAAAAGATGAAATGGCTTTATCTGAAGACAAATTTCAATGCACATATTGACAACTACAGCAGAACTAGAGCCTACATCCGTTAATTGAGAGGAGTTCAATATCTACGCTTACATTTTCAATTTATCAAACCGTCACTTCCGGAGAAAACGGCTTTAGAATTCAAGATAAATCGAACTGATATGTCAAATATTCGTTTAAGGCCGAGCCCGCCTCTTCGACATTTAGCGATAATAACAAATGCCGGTTATATCTAGATTTTCTAGTCTTTGCGATGCCAAATGATTAAGATTTTATCAAAAATGTGTTAAGCTTCAATAAATAGCAATGAATAAAGCGATCAAACGAATAAAAGAATCGTTCACACATTTTCAGCCAAAGTTTTATTAGAATGTGTTGTTGCCTGAATAGATAGGTATAAATATCAAAATATTCACGTTAAAACAATAATGTGTAGAAGAACATTATTCTTTCTTTTACTGAGTTGTAGCTTTCGTATTTACAACCATATCTGCGTCATGTTTTTAAATACAGTCTTAATTATGTAAAGAGTCATTCCTGCTTTTTTTCTATAAAAAATAAGGAAAATCAGACTCCATAAAGAATACCCCAAAAACGCAAAATTGAAAATGTTCCAGACTGGATTTGATTGAGCATGTTCATAGACTGTAGTGGTATATGCAAGCTATTCCAAATTATAAAAATGTTTAGAAATACATGGATTATGTTTAAAGCTTATCTAAATCATCACTCATTTGCAGTGTAAATAATACAGTTATTAAATGATATTTAGACTGATCAGCAAAAGGATATAAAACTATTCGGATAAGCATCGTCTTTAATGCAATGTTATGTGATAAAATTGAAAGCAGACTTTGTTGAAACATTGAACTCATTTGGGATTTCATTCTATTGTGTGCAGTGATAAAGGAATTTTAAACCATACATAATCATTGCATTTCTAGGTGTTTTTTTAAATTTATTATATGAATAAATACTTACAATATGTTCCCCATTTAGTTGGATAGATTCGTTATATTATATATATATATTAATTTGAGTAAATGAATATTTGTTTAGATATTTCATGCATTTAAATTCGCGGCACTTTGTTTAATTGCCTATAAACATTTATCAAACTTGTCTTCGTGAGGCAACATTAAAGTGAAACACATTTGATCCTTTAGCCGTGTCATATGCAAGTATTTGAACATGAATTTATAAACTTAATTTATGTATCTTTAAAATAAGCGAACAGATAACGAAAAACATCCAAAACATTGCATAAAGCCCGTAGGATAGCATGGTAAAGCGGATGATGTTTTAATATGAACAATAGTCTATTCGTTAGTTGTATCGCTCGGAAAGTTACTTGTATCAGTTAATCGCGCTATTACACAACACGTCATGCAAAACAGTGTAACAAACACACTCGTAGTTAGATTAATTCATTTTGTATATACACGTTTCTAACATAAAATACTTCAAATTAAATATTTATACTAATGCATACTGCTATAACGAAATTACGTGTCAAAGAATAAATGATTCCTTTTATATGCTCTGTGGATTTGAATGGTCTTTCTTTCAATTCATTTTAAATGTCATTTAAATATTTCATCATTTAAACACTAAAAAGGACATAAGAGTTTAAAATCAATTCTACCGATACTCGCTTTTATGCCAATTTTATAACTTAGATTTACTTTTAGTGATCGCATGTCATTCTGTGACGTAATCAAATATTTGTTTCCTAGCTTTTGCCGATCTGTTTCTTCCATTAATTCCTTTGGGGATATAGATATGAATGAAATAAGCTTGGGCGTTGATACAACATTACAATTTTTAAGTGAAAATACCATAAAACACGTACTTTCAGTCCGATGTTACAACATGATTTCTATTAATTTAATTAGTTATTGCTCACATTTCCCTGTCAATTGAATAATGTGAATTGTGTTAACTTATTGTGTATTATGACGTGTGTGTTACAAAGATTATTTTGAAAGGTCGTTGTCTAACAATGATATGATGTAATCAAATCTGTGGATAGGCAGACAATAGGCGTATCAGCATGTCATTATCAGCATGTCATGATAAATCAGCGACCTGATAGGAATAGTGTCATTTAGAAATTAAGCCAACATGGCATATTATTAACAAACGATGGTTTTTATACATTTAAAACAGTTTTGTATGACTATTATTTATTTTACTGCGTACACGTATTGTATTATTGAACAGAACACCATATGAGGCATCATGTCAGATTTTTTAATGCGTGCTATTCACACATGTAATATATTGAACAAAGCGTATTATATCTTCAACACATAGTGATGCTGATATATATTGCAAAGAAATATTGAAAAAAAAACAGAGCCCTAAAGAAATCCCAACACGGCGAAATTGAAATTGTTGTAGGCTCGGTTTAATTAAGCCTGTTTATTGACAGGAGTGGTAATTGCAAGCTACCGTCCACGCCCCCTCCCGGCACCGACGTAAACAGACCTAAACATGGCAAGACACTCTTAAAAACTGCCAAAATCAACGTCTGAAAAATGTTAATTTATATAGACTGTACACCTTTACATTAAACCTGCTGACTTTTTTCGTTGGGTTGGTTTGGATTTGAATTAAGAACAGTAAAACAGTCCATTCAAGGTTTAAGAGATTTCCATATCAAAATTTAAAAAAAGAATTACCAGTTGAATAGATCCTTGTTAGACGGACAAAATCCTCTTTTTAGGTCTATCAAATGTTAAGATAAACATATTATCATAAATAGCACTTGATTTATTAAATAGGTTTATCATAATCATACTATTCTTGCCTTCAATATATGAAAATATGACGCTGAATCATCTGTTTTTGTTTTTTTTTAAAACAAACACCAATATTGCAAATAGTTTTATAAAATAACCTGATTTCAAATTTGTTATGTAATCACATTCCATTTACATAATCCATATTGATATAGTTTTAATGATTCCTAATGATTGCCACAGTCCCATAAACATTTATTCATAAGCTATCATAAGCCATAATGAATTAACTGATATTATTTTTAGAACCTGTAGCATATGCTTATCTCTTTGATACTATAAATCTTCATTTTCGTTTGAAAAAGAAATATTTCAGCCATTGATTTGAGATTTTCACTTTTATCATTATCAAACTGTAAAATGTAAAGCTGAAGACGTGTGCGGTGTTGCCTCTATGTATAAATAAATGCAATTAAACGGGTAAAAACGTTATCCTGTTAGAAAATATCATAAAACAAAGCAGGTTTATTGAACAATAAATTATATCAACAAATTAATTTTAAAGATCTTATTAATTCAGAGCTACTTTAGATAGTTTTCTGCAGTCTAAGCATTTTCGACATAAGTCTGAAAATTGCAAAAATAATGTTAATGGAAAGCTACATCTAAGCTGGAGAGCTTCATGTAAAATTGTTTGGTTATTGGAAGAATTTGGACATTATATACAAAAATCACATAATTACAAACAATGTGATTTTAGCCCGAAGACACATAAAAAACTATTCCTGAACTACACTCCAGGTTAAAGTGTGTTAACTTATATCTTATAACACGCAAATAAGAATCCCTAGCTAAATACAATGCAGGAAATCATACTCGATAGCTATGAGTTTATTTGTATGTTTAAAGATCATAATAGATTTTCAATGATGATCTAAATATGGATTCTACTGACTCAAAGGACATCAGTGATCAAAATAATGAAGCCTATCGTGAGCAAATATTCATAAAGGATGTACAAGCTATGTCTGACCATGAAGCACTTAATAATCTTGAAGAAGTTAAACTTACCTTTTTGAAATATTCGCTGTTTTTATCAGACGAATTCAACTTCTAGGAGCCTGATATTACAGTTCAGTTATGATCTGTTAAATGAAAGATATCACCTGTAAGAATCATTAAGATATGATGAATTGAAAATGTAATTTATATTGTGTGAAATTGTTACGTTTAAATGTTGCATTCTGCTAGGAGTGTGGACGGTAACTTGAACTTTCTAGTACCGTCCTGCATAATTTCCAGTTTTGTTGTTTTGAGCGTTCTTTACAAATTCCGATTCTTTGTTTCGTTCTATCTTAAATAGACCGATGAATATGCATTCACCCCTATATTCATAGTCAATTATTTCGGCATGCAAAAAGGTTTTGTTATTATATATTGAACTTTGTGATATACTGATAATATACTCTCATGATATGATATATCGTGCTACATGTATATAAATGTTGATGAATTACACTATAATTAATAAAGGAATGTACCTCAAAATATTCAACAAGTGAAGCTTTGATTTTGCGCATGCGCTACCGGTCTACCAGAACGGTAAAATACCATTGTTTCTCAATTAAAGTATTTAAGTATGACTTATTGTTGTTTCACTGTCGGTGTTATTCATAACCAGTCCAGATCATCTGGAGCTCCACTGAGGTTAAAAAGCAAAAAACATAAAAATTGAAAGTTTTACATAAATCAAGTCTTAAAGAAATGATCTATAAAATTGCAAACAAGTTATTGGTTTAGACCATTATCAAATTGTAAACCAATCGTGAAACAATATTTAAACCCCATTATGTCAAACAAAAGTCCCTTTAAGACTGTCAGATCCAACTTCCACAAGTGGTCAATAAAACGAACATTTACTAATATTAGAGCAAGAAATAAAGTAATATTTCAGTTTTGTGCCGGAAGCGTTAAGAAAACTGTGTTGATAATCTAATGGTTAATAATTAAATGGGCGTGGTGTATTTTCATTTTAGGCAAATATAATGATCCAATGATTTACTAAGTGAATACATTTTTGTAGTTGTTTTGAAATAAATATTTATTTCCTCAGGCTCTTTTAACGTTTGGCTGAGTATATTTTATAGATCGAGAAGGAGATGCAGTTTCAAGCCTTTATTTGTAAAAACGAAAGCAATACGTATTTCCATAGCACAAGAAGGAGTACCCACTGACATTTAATTCACTATTTTAATCTGCATGTATTGTCAATTACGACATAGACCAAACCCTCTGTCTCTAAAACAGCATCTCAGCAATGTAAATATATTCATTTTGCATTGCTATACTATTGTACAAAGTGGTGAAAACATCACGAAATGAATTCCCAAAAGAAATCAGAACAAGTAGCGTTTCGTACAGAATACGCCTAATTTTAGACTTAATAAATACTTGAGATTTTGTTTTATCATTCAACCCGAAACATTTTGTAACATTCATGAAAATTCATCTGTTGGGCCTGGTTTGTTTTGAATTATACGATATGTAAGACACTGATTTAATTTTTATAATCTTATCGTACAAAAGGAAACGACAATTCCCTAAAGAAAAAAAAGCAAACTATTCACTGACTTAGGTTAAACATCGATACAACTTTGCTTAATGTACAACTCCTTGCTTAATATCATCGTGAAAATTGCTTCCAATCATACAGAAGTGAACTATTTTATTGACCAGAGACAAATATAAATATAATATTTTTTTTCTTGGCAGTTTTAACCAAGCTGTTTCAGAACTGAATATAATAATTGTCTGCAAAAATATATTTTATTGGTTTGATCAATTGATATGTTGTTTTGTAAAGGTGTAGAGTTTCAATTTCTGGCAGCAGTTGCGCTGTTAAATAAATGAAATATGTTTCACTTTAGTTGCACAAAAGGTTTTGACAAACAAATTTGTGTACAATGCACAATTCATGGCCATATGTTGTCAACATCAATATTTAAAGTCAATGAAATTCAAAACAAATAACAAATGCAAGTTTCTATATTATTCATACGAAAGAGAACAAAGCATCTCTCAAAGCATAAAGATATATATCTTTCTGCATTAGAATTGTTGAGTTTAATTCCAACAATTAAATCATATCAGATCGACATTGCTTTATATTGCATCATTTAATCAATATCAGACTAGTTTTCAATTCATTTGGTTTATTTACATTTCACAATATTCGTTTTAATGTTTGGGAAATTTATTAATGTACCCACTATTTTGAAAAGAAATAAATCGTTCATTTTATAAATACTTTTACGTAAGAAGAGAAGAGGGTATGCAATTTAAGGCAATCATTCAAGTACCTAATAACATGTCCTATGAATGTGAACAATTGCGATTTTATAACCTGACATTTCCGTTAACAGATGAATGCCGTAAAAGTAACACTCAACATATTTTTGCCTTTATCCATTGGTTATGAATAATTATAACGAAGATATCAGAGGTTGAATGTTTTCTGACGTTTATCTCTTTACCATCAGCTTCCCCATCCCCCAAAAAAGAAACAATAAATAAATAACTATATAAACAGAAACAAAGAAACATAAACACGATAAGACAAGCAATAAACAACACAACGAACATGATTTTGAAATAATTCGCAATTTAAAGACTGCGTTTTGTTTTACGTCAAGCTAGGCTTTTTTATCTTTCATAAAAAAAGCTTTAATAATTAATAACCTTCTACATGTAAACGAATTTCCTGTCCACGTAAACCGCTTTATATTAGAATAAATTCTTCATTTTCAACATACACCATCCAGATCTTTTTTTATTGAACAAAGGTAACAGAATGCTGTTTCGTAAGAAGAATAATACTTTATGTTAGTTGCCGGTAGAATATTATGTCGATACATTCCCACGCAAATCAGGTATTGGGTTGAAGAGCATTAAATATTTGCTATTATTTTGTGAATACGCTTTTGATGGCATCCATATAAAAGATTATCGCATAGGTGAAAAGTTAATATCTTCCTATGAAAGATTGATTCCATATGGTGAATTCACCAGGCTGTCTATCAAAAGATGAAATGGCTTTATCTGAAGACAAATTTCAATGCACATATTGACAACTACAGCAGAACGAGAGCCTACATCCGTTAATTGAGAGGAGTTCAATATCTACGCTTACATTTTCAATTTATCAAACCGTCACTTCCTGAGAAAACGGCTTTAGAATTCAAGATAAATCGAACTGATATGTCAAATATTCGTTTAAGGCGAGCCCGCCTCTTCGACATTTAGCGATAATAACAAATGCCGGTTATATCTAGATTTTCTAGTCTTTGCGATGCCAAATGATTAAGATTTTATCAAAAATGTGTTAAGCTTCAATAAATAGCAATGAATAAAGCGATCAAACGAATAAAAGAATCGTTCACACATTTTCAAGCCAAAGTTTTATTAGAATGTGTTGTTGCCTGAATAGATAGGTATAAATATAAAATATTCACGTTTAAACAATAATTTGTAGAAGAACATTTTTCTTTCTTTTACTGAGTTGTAGCTTTCGTACATAATAATAAATAGTTATTTTACAACCATATAGGCGTCATGTTTTTAAATACAGTTTTCATTATGTAAAGAGTCATTCCTGCTTTTTTTTCTATAAAATATAAGGAGAAACAGACTCCATAAAGAATGCCCCAAAAACGCAAAATTGAAAATGTTCCAGACTGGATTTGATTGAGCATGTTCATAGACTCTACTTTGTGTATGCAAGCTATTCCAAATTATAAAAATGTTTAGAAATACATGGTTTATGTTTAAAGCTTATCTAAATCATCACTCATTTGCAGTGTAAATAAAACAGTTATTAAATGATATTTAGACTGATCAGCAAAAGGATATAAAACATTTCATATAAGCCCCGTCTTTAATGCAATGTTATGTGATAAAAAATGAAAGCAGACTTTGTTGAAACATTGAACTCTTTTGATATTTCATTTGTCTAAGACTATTGTGTGCAGTGATAAAGGAATAATACCACACATAATCATTGCATTTCGTGGTGTGTTTTTTTTAATCCATTATATGAAAAAAATACTTACAACATGTTCCCCATTTAGTTGGCTAGATTCGTTATATTATATAATAATTTGAGTAAATGAATATTTGTTTAGATATTTCATGCATTTAAATACGCGGCACTTTGTTTAATTGCCTATAAACATTTATCATACTTGTCTTCGTGAGGCAACATTAAAGTGAAACACATTGGATCCTTTATCCGTGTCATATGCAAGTATTTGAACATGAATTTATAAACTTAATTTATGCATCTTTAAAATAAGCGAACAGATAACGAAAAACATCGAAAACATTGCATAAAGCCCGTAGGATAGCATGTTAAAGCGGATGATGTTTTAATATGAACAATAGGTCTATTCGTTAGTTGTATCGCTCGGAAAGTTATTTGTATCAGTTACTCGCGCTATTACACAACAAGTCAAGCAAAATAGTGTAAAAACACACTCGTTGTTTGAGTAATCAATTTTGTATATACACGTTTCTAACAAAAAATACTTCAAATTAAATATTTATACTAATGCATACTGCTACAACGAAATTACGTGTCAAAGAATAAATGATTCCTTTTATATGCTCTGTGGATTTGAATGGTCTTTCTTTCAATTCATTTTAAATGTCATTTAAATATTTTATCGTTTAAACACTAAAAAGGACATAAGAGTTTAAAATCAATTCTACAGATACTCGCTTTTATGCCAATTTTATAACTTAAATTTACTTTTAGTGATCGCGTGTCATTCTGTGACGTAATCAAATATTTGTTTCCTAGCTTTTGCCGATCTGTTTCTTCCATTAATTCCTTTGGGGATATAGATATGAATGAAATAAGCTTGGGCGTTGATACAACATTACAATTTTTAAGTGAAAATACCATAAAACACGTTCTTTCAGTCCGATGTTACAACATGAGTTCTATTAATTTAATTAGTTATTGCTCACATTTCCCTGTCAATTGAATAATGTGAATTGTGTTAACTTATTGTATATTATGACGTGTATGTTACAAAGATTATTTTTGAAAGGTCGTTGTCTAACAATGATATGATGTAATCAAATCTGTGGATAGGCAGACAATAGGCGTATCAGCATGTCATTATCAGCATGTCATGATAAATCAGCATCCTGATAGGAATAGTGTCATTTAGAAATTAAGCCAACATGGCATATTATTAACAAACGATGGTTTTTATATGTCTGAAACAGTGTTGTATGTATCATTTATTTAACTGCGTACACATTTTGTATCATTGAACAGAACAACATATGAGGCATTATGTCAGATTCTTAATGCGTGCTCGTCATACATGTAATATATTAAACAAAGCGTATCATATCATTACTTCAACACCTACGAAGAACATATAGTGATGCTGATATATATTGCAAAGTAATATAAAATACAGAGCCCTAAAGAAACCCCAACACGGCGAAATTGAAATTGTTACAGGCTCGGTTTTATTAAGCCTGTTTATTGACGGGAGTGGTAATTGCAAGCTACCGCCCCGGGCACCGGCGTAAACAAACCTAAACATGGCAAGAGACTCTTAAAAACTACCATAATCAACGTCTGAAAAATGTTAATTAATATAGACTTAACACCTTTACCTTTAACCTGCTGACTTTTTTCGTTGGGTTGGTTTGGATTTGAATTAAGAACAGTAAAACAGTCCATTCAAGGTTAAAGAGATTTCCATATCAAAATTTAAACAAGGATTACCAGTTGTATAGATCCTTGTCAGATGGACAAAATCCTCTTTTAAGGTCTACCAAATGTTAAGATATTATCATAAATAGCACTTGATTTATTAAATAGGTCTATCATAATCATACTATTCTTGACTTCAATATATAAAAATTATGACGCTGAATCATCTGTTTTTGTTTTTTAAAACAAACACCAATATTGAAAATAGTTTTATAAAATAACCTGATTTCAAATTTGTTATGTAATCACATTCCATTTACATAATCCATATTGATATAGTTTTAATGATTCCTAATGATAGCCACAGTCCCATAAACATTTATTCATAAGCTATCATAAGCCATCATGAATTAACTGATATTATTTTTAGAACCTGTAGCATATGCTTATCTCTTTGATACTATATATCTTCATTTTCGTTTGAAGGGGAAATATTCCAGCTATTGATTTGAGATTTTCACTGTTATCATTATCAAACTACAAAATGTAAAACTGAAGACGTGTGCGGTGTTGCCTCTAGGTGTAAATAAATGCAATAAAACGGGTAAAAATGTTCTCCTGTTAGAAACTATCATAAAACAAAGCAGCTTTATTGGACAATAAATCATATCACCAAATTTTTGTTTTAAAGATCTTATTATTTCAGAGGTACTTTAAATAGTTTTCTGCAGTCTAAGCATTTTCGACATAAGTCTGAAAATTGCAACAAAAAAATGTTAATGGAAAGCTACATTTAAGTTGGAGAGCTTCATGTAAAATTGTACCATATGATCTCAATACAAAATTTAAAAGTCATCCTCAATAAGTCATTATCAGAATTAAAAAACGCAATATTTTTTTCTAAAAATGTTAACGAATTTTATTTTTTTTTTGAATACATTTAAATTGTGTAATTCGTTTCTTTTATAACGTCAGATTTTTACCGCCTGCTAACTGAGATACAAGGACATTTATAAAAGCATTTTTTTCATATATTTTATAACTCATGCATATGTAAACGCTAGCGATAAAATAAGTTTACTAAATTTCGTTTTTTTTACTAAATTTCAAAAGCTGTACCCTAATGTTTTGGTTCATGGAAGAATTTGGTTAACTTTATATATAAAAATCATCACATAATTACAATCAATGTGATTTAGCCCGAAGACACATAAAAACTATCCCTGTACTACACTCCAGGTTAAAGTGTGTTAACTTATATCTTATAACACGCAAATAAGAATCCCTAGTTAAATACATTGCAGGAAATCAGGAAATCATACTTGATAGCTATGAGTTAATTCGTATGTTTAACGATAACGGATTTCAATGTTATCTAAATATGGATTCTACTGACTCAAAGAACATCAGTGATAAAAAAATGAAGCCTACCGTATGCAAATATTCATAAAGGATGTACCAAGCTTTGTCTGACTATGAAGCACTTAATAATCTTGAAGAAAGTAAAATTTCCTTTTTGAGATATTCGCTGTTAATATCAGACAAATTCAACTTCTGTGTGCCTATTTTTAAAGTTCAGTTGGGATCTAATAAAAGAAAGATATCACCTGTAAAAATCATTAAGATAATTATGATTAATTGAAAATGTAATTTATATTGTGTGAAATTGTCACGTTTAAATGTTGCATTCTGCTAGGGGTGTGGACGGTAACTTGCACTTTCCAGTACAGTCCTGCATAATTTCCAATTTTGTTGTTTTGAGCGTTCTTTACAAATTCCGATTCTTTGTTTCGTTCTATTTTACATAGACCGATGAATATGCATTCACCCCTATATTCATAGTCAATTATTTCGGCATGCAAAAAGGTTTTGTTATTATATATTGAACTTTGTGATATACTGATAATATACTCTCATGATATGCAAGATTTAGAAGTGTATACATTTTATGCTAGTTGTGTTAATAGTGAAAAGTAAAATTAATGTGACAACAAAATACATTTAGTACAAATAAATTTAAGTCAGTATGATTTTATTGTTGTTGTTGTTTTCGTTCATTAATTGCCTTCATATCTTTCAAAATACATATATCGTTTTATAATAGCAAAAATGTGACCCTTATCTCTTCTTCCATATTACTTTCCTAATAACTTAAATGTTTAATAAAACATAAAAGAGATTTAAAAGTTAAATATTTGTATAGTTCACACCTCAAATACAATGTTACATCGTATACATCACGTGATCAAGTCACTACAACTATATTGTTAATGTTATTATAGAAATAATGAATTATAACCCAAATATTAATTGCTTAAGACGTTTCGTTTTGATTATTCTTGAATGTATTGATTGCTTTCTTATCAAATCACGTGATCAAATCATACGATCAGTTAATATGGACCATGATTCATTTGATTGCAAACCTATTAATAGGACGATTGTTACTATAAAAGAAAATGTGCAGTTACTTCAAATGAATATGAAAATATGTTTCTGCTTATTTCCACTATACTATCAACTTTAATCGGTATTTAAACTTGTTTTGGTTGAACTAATTTACTAAATTTTGCAGAATTATGACTAAATATTGAACGATTTACTCATGGATTGGTGATGATGAAGAGGATATTCATGCATGTCCCGTGCATAATTTATAAGTACCATTAGATAAACGTGCATCTAAGAGTTTCATATTCCAAATAGGACTCTAGAGATTCTAAATCTTTCAACGAAACTTAAAAAAAACATTGTTTCTATCATTCTAATCACAGATGTTATATTCTAAATTTCAAAAATGTTTGCAAATAAAAAAGCGACATTTATTAGATGTACACAAGTACATTTTTATAATAAGTACTCTCCTTCTTTATAAAATTTACATTAATTTATTTATGTAATAACGTGTTCAACCCTTTAACAACACCGCTTTTTACACTTTTATCTAATTGCTGTAATCGTTTTGACTCAATTAAACTTAATAGCATCGCCATTATTACATCTTTGTTGCAAAAAAATATTTATTATTTCATAAACCATAGAAAATGACTTAAAACAATATAGATCTATTTTATATATACTTCATACACAAATTACCAGTTAATCTATAAACATCTACAATAATTTTGCTTCATCTGAATCTTAGAATGTATTGGTAATCATGCAGATTAGTTGTACAGCTTTTTTGAATACACATTAGCAGAACTATGAAAAATATGTTGCTTAATGTATTTTATCAATTACAAGTCTGTCTGCAGAACCTCGCGTGTATACCTCTTAAGTTTAAAAAAAAGTATGTACATGTTTCCTATATTTATACATCTATCGACTACCTTTAATGAGTTTTCAAGGATATTTACTTTGTACTGTGTTAACAACTAACTTTAAATTACAAATGCATACCTTTGTTGGCCAAAAATATAATCCTTTAGCACTTAGAATTGCTTAACAAATCACAAAATATGTTCCATTTGCACAAATCTATCTTTACTCGTGTACATGTAATCTGTCTATATAAACTTTCCTTTCTCTCTTTTTCTTGACCTTAATGCAAATTACAAATCATCATATTTACATTTTATCTTCTGAGAATATCACAGAATTTCTGTACTACGTCCACGAGCTGCCTATCAATAATACAAATGGCATGTTGGAGAACATTATATGCATTTGGCTGATTATTGCCATCATGATATAACGGTATGACAATTATACCGACTTGCGATATCAGCAGACAATTTCTAGATCTAACATCTTAACATTGTGTCCACACGAAAGACTTATGTGGGTGACAAGACTAATATAAAACATTTATCCAAATCTAGTTATACCATGCAATCGTACAGAGTGATGGTTTAGATGCTCTCTCTTTTTACAATATCTGATGTGTTCTGTATGTCTAAATTGTATTATCACCACGGTAGTAGTGAAGTAATGTTTTTGTTTATCATATCTATCCGGCTTTAGTTTCAAAGAAGAAACTTTTTGTAATAAAACAGTTAACTTAAATTCTAAACGAAATAATCTAAAACAATAAGAATACAAAATTAATGGGAAGGTAACTCAACACGGTATTTTCGACTCAAATTTTTTTACTTTTAATTTTTCTGTATTCTTATTCAAAGAAGAGACCAAGTATAAGTGGATTATATGAATATTTTTTTCTATCAATATTGTATATGAAACCTGAAGGTACGTCCTTAAATAACAAGTTTATCCTCAACTATGATTATTTGAATGTTACTTATTAAGATCCGAATATTGAAATGACCACTTGCTATTTACAAAAATATTAAATTAATGTTACTATTACAATGTTCACATATGTAACTTAAGAATTTTTGTAATAGGGTTTGGGGAATAAAAGAGCTATATAATATTAGAAATATAATTCATTCTCAAAATGAAAAGTGTAAATTTTATATGACTTTAAGAGAAGTCAAGGAATGTTCAGAACAAAAGTAAAAGGCTTTAGACATATAACAACCTTTAAAGTGGTTATACATTCAATTTCGTTTAGAAAAAAATAAAATTTAAAAATACAAAAAACCATATCACGTCAAACCTAAAGCTGCATGCATCCAGATGAGCCAAACCTTGAGAAAATATTTTTACTTTTTAAAACATTTAAAAGACAAATAATGACATTAAGCATGCATCTGAAGGCATGTTGCTTTAATACGAGTTTTGAAGTACAAATCAATAGCAAACACAATTGTTTTGCTCTAGTATTTTATGTATTAATTTTATTAATTGGATACATTAAAAGTGTTAATACTATATTTTCATACAAAGTTGTATAATTTAGCAGAAATGTAGTCTTGTAAGTGTAAACCATGATATAGTATTCCGCATAATGTCCACATAAATATAGAATAAATAAATATGTATGTAGTGTTATAAATGAGGATTGTAGCAACATTGTCTGTAATTGCTGTTAAAATTGTTTAATATAGGAATACTAAATTGTATAATTAAACAAACTTGCGGTAACCGAATAAAACTTTCGTGGTCTAAGTGATAACAACTCATTCTTGAGACTGGTTATAAACAATGTCTTACTGAATATTTAAATATGAACAAAGTGATGTTTGGCACTAAAATGTGATAAGATAGACAGTAATAAGGGTTGTCCAATCCTTCAAACGCCAGATACAAGTGGAGAAACACATAGTCTAACATATTTCCTATTTAGAGGCATAATAATGATGACAGCAATGATAATAATGTATATTTATAATTCTATTGAATGTTGAGTGTGTGTTAATGATGTGGAAAAATGTTTTATATTAAGTAAAATCTTTTCTTTTCTTTCGTTTTGTGTAAAACGACGGAAGTTTTGAAAATTAGAGTATTTGACAAAAGTGTTTAAAAAAGAGGAAGTCTTAAGAAAGCACTAACTATTATTAACATAAATAAAATTAGTACAGAAGATATTTGTATGTACATTGATAAAATTGTAGTGATGAGTTGTCAACAGTGGTTAGATTGTTTAACGTAGCAAAGAATGTGATTTATTTTAATTATATTTGTTATCAAAGGTTTGCTGGTTCGACTCCTCTGGGTTGGCGAAATGTTTTCGTGACAATTCATTTCAAACATTCAATAATAATGTCCGTCACCGCTTATTCATAAGGCAATTGTTAAATAATAGTCGGTCACTCCACGAAACATGAAACAAATTACTTACTTGGATAGTTTTCCGAGAAAGGCTAAAGGGGGACCACCCCAGAAATTGTTAAAATTTTTGCGAAACAAAAAAATAAACCCCAAAGTATTGAGAGTTAAGAAAAAAACAACCCAAACAAAAAAAAAATATCACTTTTTTAAAAATCATTTATAAACAGACAAAGAAATAAGTTCATCACAAATGACGTTTTTTCAATTTTTTCCCCGTTCAAAAGGGGCCCGGGGGCGAAATTTAATTTTACAATGTAGTGTCATAAAAAAATTTTACACAAATAAAAAAAAACATCCAAAGGGCATAAATGTGCCCCCAAATTTATGCATGTTATAAAATTTTTATTTAAAAACCCACACGCAAAACGAAAAAACCATGAAGAAAAAATTTTATTTTTAGATGTTACTTATAAATCAATCATTTCATTTGAAAATCATTTCTTACATCAAAAAGATCCACCAGAAATTTAATTTTGACAAAAACAAAAAAAGTGTCGAGAATTATTTTGGGTTTACCCCAAACTCAATGATTTTAAATAAATTTTTGAAACAAACACTCTCGTTAACCTCTCCTTTTTCTGTAAAGGGATTGATTAAAAAATAATGAAAAAAAATCATATTAGGAATTTGCTTGAATGAAACAAATGCAACGTTTTGTATATGTCTCATAATAATTAAAGAAATAACATTTGAATACAGCAAAATGTTTGGTATCACTGGGTGAGTAAAGGATTGTTCTTAAATGAATCTTTTACATCCCCTGATCATGTCTTGTTTATAGAATGCGTAGGAATTTGAAAGTACTCTTTTATCTGCTTAAAATAATGTTTGGTTAAACCAGATCTAAAATAAAAACAATAAAACATTAATGAAATTTGCAAATGATAGTCTGCAACTGACAGATCATGGACAAACCCATGCAATTAAGTGGATGATACTACATCCGTTCAAGTGTCACTCAAAACCAGAACGTGTTAAGCACATTTTATTGTAAAGGAAGGACAAGTTACCGGAATCTTGAATGCATTTGATCCTTTGGTGTCAAAAGGATTAAACATTTCAAAAGTCAATAACCATGTTCATGTATATATTTAAAATAAAGCTGAAATCATTAATAACGGCGTAGACAGAAGCTTGCAATTACCACGTCCGTTCATGACCAGGTTTCTGCAATAGTTTCATATTTGCCGTTTTGAGCTTCCTTTCTTTGTTTAAAGGGATTCCGTTATCTTTGATTTTCGGAATCAGTACAAAATGTAAGAAGGAAACCTTTATTGAACATGATGAATTTTAACAGAAATATTTGAATGAAAATGTTAACTTAGTAATACTAAATAAATGTTTTTATTTGATATCAAATTGAAATCAAAATAATGCGACACGTTGTATTTTCTTAATGAATTTAGTCAAATAAATATGTTTCTTTCAACGTGTCTTAGGCACTAGTGTAGTTTCGTATCAACTTCTTTTGGTTTGAGCAGTTTGTATTAAGCAACTTATTATGAGATTCTTCTCTAAAACAAAAAGAAGCTCACGTCTTAAAGGAAGGAAGCTTTGTAGGGCTTAAAAGCATCTGAAAACTAACAAACAATACTATTCATCAAGCTTAAAGGCAATCTTGAAAGTGTCAGCCATTATGGCTAAAGCACGACAATTTAAGGGCAAAAACTAATAATCTCTTTCCAAAGATTTCTGAAATCTTTTCCCTTTTCCATTTTAGAATTGCAGATTGGCTTCTGTATTTGACAAAATAAACCTGCAGGAAGAAGATTTAAAGTCGCCTTTTCAATGGTGCACGCGGTCGGTTTTTATATTAAATTTTATCTCCCTTCCCAAGTGCACGGTTTCT
Organism: Ruditapes philippinarum; assembly: GCF_026571515.1. NCBI lineage: Eukaryota > Metazoa > Mollusca > Bivalvia > Venerida > Veneridae > Ruditapes > Ruditapes philippinarum. Next base: position 22,192 of record NW_026862798.1, read on the forward strand.
GTCATAACGCATTGTGCATTACCTGCATTTTTGTTCTTATCTTTTACTATATTACTAAGAGTATCGTGTTCTGGTGTTGTGCACAATAGGTTTGTATTCAGTCGTGTTACATGTATTAGGGTGTTATTTCGTTCTTATAGTGTTATAATATAAGTATAATTAACAAAGGTTGATCGTTTAAACCAATGCTTGTGAGTATTTACGATCATCTAACTAGAAACTAGAAAGAGTATCGAAACACGAGGCTATCTGATTTGTACGAGGGGGTGTAGTCCCCGAGTATTACATCAGATTGCCGAGTGATGTTCTTTCTCTTTTGTATCATAGTCAAACATAAAAACACGTTCCCTGTTGTCACAATATGAAACCCCGGGAAAAAGTAACCAATGAACGAGCATCTGAATATGATATTTCTGTCGCTTCTCCTTTCTCTTCCGTCACAATAAGTAAACCCCAGCAAAAATGAGCCAATCAATGGGCATGCTCTGGAGTGCGGGTAACTAATACCTGCACTTCAGTTAACGCACTGTGCATGTATATGTATACGATTTAACTCTGACACATTTTCAACAGAAAGGTCCCCAAACTATGATACAAAAAAAACAATAGAGGGAAATAAAGAATCTTTAAAGAACGCACAAAACGACATAATTGTAAATGTTGCAGGCTCTGTTTGTGTGACCCTGTTTATTGGCGGTAATGGAAAGTGCACGTTTCCGCCCGCGCCTCCATAAGCACCGGCTTATGAAGAATTAAACATTTAATGATGGTAATGGTGAAAATTTGTATTTAGAAACATCCGCAGATGTGTTTATTTTGCACGGTCATATGTTTTGAAATATATTATTTTCAAACACTTGCTTGAATTTTAATTAACATAAACTAAACTTGATTTCCAGTATACAAAGCCAATATGCTTGCATGTCAGTTGACATAATGTAAGAAATACTCTTACCGGTTAACATTAAAATATCTTGTACTGTCATCTTTACATTTATACATTGCTTTTATTAAATGTCAATAAAAAAAGAAATGAAGTTATAGAAAATCAGAAATTGGTCAAACCGGAACCATATACGGTACCATACGCCATGCAACTTTTTCAAATATACAGTGAAGAGTTCAGTAAACAGAAAATATCGCAAGTATTAGTAAAGGGTACAGTATTAATCCATCAGTTGCTTTTTATAATTTAATTTATTTTATTTGAATTGGGAAAAAAAGTGCCAACATATTTACTGTAAGATTTGAGAAAGTCCTAAATGATGCATCAAATTTTATAATTATAATGTACACTTTTACATGTTATTTTTAACTTAGAAATATATAAACCAATTCAAGTTGAGACAGAAAAAAAAGAAGTAATAGTTTAAAGATCCTGTATGTTGTAATTACGGATGTAACAACACTTAAGATAAATTTTATATATGTATATAGTTATTCTTCTAAAACAATTTACAAACATCCAAGAAAATTTTTAATATGTACTGCAAATGTGTATTCGCATTCAAAGTAATCATTAAAATCTATGCATTCATTTCTTATTGGAAAATTTGGCTCACACTTTATTGGAAATAGATTTCTAATTACCTCCCTTTATTGACATGAAATGTAAATTCGATAATATGTTTACAAATAATGCTTTTTGAGCTTACAATATAGATAAATCTTCATTTGAGCACCAGATAAATGATATTCAACCTTAAAAAGTGAGCTACATGATCTTTAAAAGAATAAATGTTATAATAGGACATTTATATACTTTGAGCTTTATTCGTACATAAATTTCCGCGGACGCAGAGGACGAAAGGCATTAATTATCATATAACCATGAACTCTGATGCACCAGGTAATCTTGGTATGCACTTGTCGCATGTTTAAAACATTTGTAGGCTATTAGGCAAACTGTTAAGGAAGGAAGCAAATATCAAATACGGGTTGATATTTCAATTTTAAGATATTATATTCTATTACTAGATTATTATTATACCTAAATTATTATACCTAAATGACTGTCATTACATTTAGATAACAAGTCATAAAATATATATCATTCAATTCTAGCACGTTCTATTCAATTTAATTCAATTCATGAAACAAAGTAATTGTTTTAATAACTAACCCAAATATGTATTATTTATTCTGATTATATATATGTATAACAAAATAAGTACTTTATTTAAAATATATATTATCGGTACCTGGTAGTTCAATTTACTCCATTTGACATTCAAACAAATTAATACATGTATAACCAAATAACCAAATACACTAGGCATTCGATAGTTATCTCGCGAGTAATAACCAAAAACATGAATGCAATAACGCTTTGTCATCATCTTGTTTAAATGTTATTCTTGCTATACGTATGGATGTTGTATTATCATGCCTCACCCAGAGACAGAATGGGATGGTTTTTCTAACGGGTTACATAATTGTGTCGATCATGTTGGCTGTTTCATATCGTGACTTATACATTTAGATGATCACATAACGGCATGACTTCACTATTGATTGTATCTATCTTTGGACGAATCTCCTTTACATAAGGAAATGAGAAGCAAGAAAAATACATTAGAAGATATTTTGCAGAAAACCTTTCAACGAAAAATTTGAGTGGAAATTGCATGGTATCTTTCATTATTCAAAACAGATGAAAATTACAACCTTCTTCTTTAGAATGGACAAAGATAAGTTTTATTACATTGAAACAATGGTAATAGAACGTGTTAGAAGAAAGTTGTGTTGAATGAAAAAAAAATTTGTCATGGAGATAACAGATTGCAAACAAATTGTCGGTTTTGTATAATTTCAAAAAAGTATAACAATTGTGATTATAAAGTTTGACAAAAATAGATATGCGAAAATGTGTAAGAAATAAGAATCTATATAGCAATCAAAATGACTGAAAGGTCTGATTAGATGTGATGTTGTAATTAACAAAAAACATAATTAAGTAGCAAAATTGGTCTTGTTAAGAGAAGTTTCTCACAATTAGATCATTTCGTTTCGGATATGCAAATATAAAAAGATACCTGAAAATATTGGCATTATCTGTATCAGAGATATCTTGGTTGTCAAAGAGAAGAGTATTAAAGGCCTGGGAACAAGTATAAAAGGCAGACAAGCAGAAAAATGGCCACTGCTGTTGAACTCTGTATGCTGTCTGCTAGCATAATCAGAGAGAGATAGAAAAATGAAATTTCAAAATTTAGAGAGACATACCTCATATTATTTGCTATAAATTGGCACATCACTTCTTTATCATGTAAGCAACATTCCTTGAAAGTTACAGATCTCTGTGATACTTAGAAGTCCTACTTTAAAAAAATCTTTTTTTGAAAACAGTTAAAAATTCAAATTTCCCTGTATATTTGATTGACAGTTGTACAGAGGTTATGACCTTTCTCTCAGCCAACTACATCTCTCTAGGTATAAACATTCTCACAGTAGAGTTTGACAGATGGCGGGGAAATAAATACTAGGGCAATAAATACTACCAGAGAAATACTATGCAAGCAATGAACTTGAATTTTTATTTATTGATTGTGTTATATTCCATCCCTACAATCATGAATTTATTAACTTGAAATGACATCACTATAAGTTAATTGTTGATATTTTGATTGTTCTGTAAAAGAAACATTCAAATTTATGTATCACCCAAATGTGCAACACTGTCTATTCCCACAAGTGGCCCATGTATGGTTCACCAACTGGATTCGGGAACCACTCCCTCACAATGTTTAAAACACATTTCGGTATAATATCACGCCTGTGCCACACATATTTTCTAAATCGCCTGTCCCCTTGTAGGGCGCCATTTTTACGATGAAGTAGCATTGTCCAAAAGCGCTTGTATAATTCCTTGCGTAAGCTGCTATTCCTTGAGTTGGGAGGGCTATTTTCAGATTCCCACCAAAGTTGCCTGTTCCTTTCATCTGTTATACATGGCCTACACAGACAGTAAATACACTCTTCTTGGTCATGATCTTGTTGGATCCGAAAGTTTGTCACATTGCTATCATTTTCATCTTCTCAACACGTTTGAGTTGACACTTCTGAACTTATGTTTTGTCTTTGAATTTCCCTGTAGTCCCAGTCATTATAATTAAACAGTTGATTAATTGTCTCTAATTGCTCTGGTAATAATTGAAGCGTTACCCTGATAGTTTCCTCAGCCATTGAACAAAGTATACAAGTCCAAATCACTATTAGTACACCAATAATTTAAATACATGTAATGTTATAATTTAGATATATATCAGAATGATCTTTCTCTGCAAACTGATTATTGACACACACTGCACAAGTACACAGCATGAAACATGTGTTTCTCATTTGCACTATAGATAAAATCACTGTTATTACTTTATGATCAAGTGGTGAGGTATTGGTCAGTTCTAACACAAAATTGGAATAGTCTATCTAGTGTAATAGGTAAAGTATGTAATCTAAAGAAAAAGTGAAATAAATGCATTATTATTTAGTATATAATTCGACTCTGTTCATGTACACAGTCTAAATTACAATTGAAACACATCTAAGGTATAATACCTTGAATTTTGTCAATGCCATAATTTGATTAAAATTAATATATTGCCATCTTCCTCACCCTAGATACAGAAGGACTCCCCCAACTAATTAATTACCTAAGATATATACCAAATCCCTATCATAACACTTCAACTCTTTGTGACTAAATATCAAAATAAAAAGGAATATTATACACGTATACAAGGTTGATCATTGGGAATTATTGAACATGAATAGAAGAAGACCACCTAGTTTTTAAATTGAAATACCTGGTATATCTGACAAAAAACAGGAATTTATGCAAAAAATGCAATATGTAAGGGACAGATTGACAAGATCATTAAACAGAGCAGTCAACAATGGTGATATTTTAGATACTGTTCTCAATTATTGGATTGACAGTCATGATCCCATTGAGAAAGACGACTCAACAACTACATCTTTTGCACAAGTGGACAGAAAGGACACTGAAGATAGCCTATTTGTGACGGCATCAACATCGTTGCAACAGCTGGTGACAATATCAGAAAATCATGCTAGGTTATGTAGACATAAACAGAAAATTGTAAAAACTGTGTACCGTGGACATGTAGTGGTAAATACATTACAGTGCGATAATGCAGAGAACCCACACATTACCAAGTGGTCGTCGTCACCCTACCTGCCAAATAATGAATTTCTTGTCAACCACAGAATGCATCATGCAATAACATGTAGTGGAATGCTGCCTGTTCACTACACAAGGTTTGCTGATACAGCAAATATTGGTAGTATAACAAAACCAAAGAGACGAAACATATCAAAGGTCTTCAATCAAAGTGTCAAGGAGGCATATGAATCATCAATTGATGAAGCTTTACTTGAGGAAATCGCCTGGTATGAAGACCTCGATGGCATTGACATCATGACTGACGCTCGGCATGGTTGGAGAAAAAATGCCAAAGACAGCAGCCTCGTTGCGCTTGGTGAAAAATCACACAAAGTCCTTCAATGTGTGACTGTAACAAAGTCTGATGATATTGTGTCACAGAGACATGAGAAAGTTGGAACTGAAAAAGCATATGAATACTTTGATTCCAAAGATGTAACTGTGAATGTGCATACACACGACAGGAACATGTCCATTAATAAGATGGTGAAAGACAGGCCTGATACTCTGAACCAGAATGACTCATGGCATGGAGTGAAATCTGTGAAGAAAGCAATGAAAGCGGTATCTTCTGGACCAAAATACAAGCAAGGGAATACTTGGTCGGAGCAGTTGGTAGACAAGGTTGAACCAATTGCCACTCATTTTCACTGGGCAATCAGAAACTGCGCGAGCAATCCGGAAAATCTGAAGAAACTTCTGAAGAATATTACCTCACATTATAAAAATGAGCACAGCGATTGTCACCAAACATCCAGATGCAAAAAAGATCCTAACTATGAACCTTCAAGGACAGTCATTACTGACCCAAAAGCAGAAAAAATGTTACAGACTGTCATTGAAAAGTCGGTGATTTATAAATCTCCCCAAGACTATATACTGGCTAGGGACACATCATACGTGGAATCGTTCAATAATGTGATGAACATCTTCCAGGACAAGAGGATTGCATTCAGTGATGACACATATCAAGTCCGGTCAATGCTAAGTGTTCTGCACTGGAATCACAATGTTGACCGGGATCATACATCAGTATGGAATCCAAAAGATCCACGAGCACCACGCAGGCAACATGGTAGAAAGAATTACAAGGCTTACAACTACAACTACAGAGACCAAATCTGGAATAAATATATGGATACTATCTACCGGCCGCGCAGAGTAAGACAACAACATAGGCAATAAATAAAACAATATTCATTGTATTCAAACTAATGGATCATAAGTGATTTGTACATATTATTCGAAAATAACGATAGGTTTTGTGTACACTGTTTCCTAATAGAATTCATTGAAAGTGAAAATGAAACAAACATTTAATATTTTTAACTTTACTTTTCATAACCATAATTTAGTTCACCAGAATTCATAAAAAATAAGTTTTGTTTCCCAAAAAAATAAAAGAGTTAAGTGGACAAACAGATAAATGTAAGTTACATTTTTTCTATATACAAGGCATTTTTAAACAATTAGTATTTACTGTTTGTATATACTGACTATCACCGATTTCATAAATTATACACTTCATTGTAAAAATATGTAATTGCAATATACATCCTGAGAGCACTGCTATTACCTTTTCATCAAATTGCAAAATCATTACCCCCCAATAAATACACAACTTCTTTATCTCTCCTGAATGCTGAACTCTCCTATACTATTGCAGACCACATGTTTATATTTACAAGCATGCTGACCTCAGGTCATGATAATAAAACCCCGCCTCTTGTACCTAATATGCTTAATGGCCATCCGTACGGATATCTGAGTTCACATTCCCCGGCCTTTAAGAGTACTGTTGAATTCGTTAAGACTTTGAAATAGCTTTTTGTCTGTATGCGTTACAATTTGGGGGCTGTATGCGTTTAAAAGTGGGGGCATTCAAAAAATAGTGGAAATTAGTTTCCATTTGTCGCACTAACATAACGGTGTAGCAGATACCGTATAACTGGTTTTTTATTTTAGAAAAAAGTGATAGTTTAAGGAGCTGCGTTTTGTGCATTATCATGAGTGTAATGTTACAAAATCTAATAACCATGATAATAGAAGTACTTTCGGATTGTTTGCTTGTTACGTTGTAGATAACTTAAGATATTGAAAGTGTTGGCAAATTTCTTATGTTTAGGGGCAGGTTGTTCCACTCACATATGACAGTTTGAAAGAAAGAATTAAGATATAACGGACTTCTTGTTGATATACCGTTTGTGTCCTTTGATTTCCTTAAGTTTTAGCGAGAATTTGTGCAATCGTATAGGCGAAGCAAGGTATTCTGGTGCTATTCGTTATTTAATTTTGTCAAACAAGATAAGTCGTTGGCTATGACGCCTCTTCTCTAACGTTTCCCGGCCGAATTCATTTTGAAGATTTTCTATAGAAGCAACCCTTATTGCGCCAGATACTTTTAACACAGTTCAGGTAATTGGCAAATATGTTACTTGTTTTTGAAGCTAACCGTATTATGATACCAAAAAAGAAAATTTGTTTAAAAATATGAGCATTTTGGTCACAGTATGCTTTTAACAAGTGACTATATCCCCCAACTTTTGAAAGTACGTTACACATTGATTTCATGCACGTTTCATTAGATTAATATACTGAAATTATTTTTACATAAAATGTTATACTATATATTTAACGTAGAATTAAACTGATTTTGTCGACACAAATTTGAATATTTTAAAGTTTTTCAATCATTCAGCCGAGACAATATAAAAAATATGTAAATGAGTTGTAATTTGTATGCGTTTTCCACTTGCTTTGTTGTATATCGAGAATAGATAAGTATATTTTAATAAAAGCGTCTGGTCTGTTTCATTGCCGAAACAGTTTGTTTGTTTGAGTTTGTTCCTTTGTGAAGGCACTCGAATATTCAATTCAATATTTATTGCATGAAATACCTAACATGTTTATAGCGACCAATACATACGTTTCACAGACTATATTAGCATATTCTAAACATACTTTAACCCTAAACTTACTTTATTCCATAGAAAAATTATATTATTGTGGTATTATACAATATCAAATAATTGTGCAAAAATACTACAATAGAAACATAATTGTGTATTTTGAAAATGTATAAGTTGCATTTACGTTTGAGTATGTTCGATTATTTTTTCCGAGATACAACATTTTTTAAAGTGCTTTTGTTACCGATCACTGATGTATGCATCAGGAAACCGAGAGAATCAAAGCAATGCATTCATTAACAACAAATACAGGTATATAACTATGATTCAAGCTAATAATTCATGCTAATATTTGTGTTTCATTGTGAACCATTACGCTGCATTCAATTTGATATTCATTACTAACACTAATATAGTTTTACGTCTATACAATGAACATACAGTATCTTTTCATCAATTTTATTTGTCTTGCATCATTAACTATTTAGATTGACGTTAAAGTTTATCATAGATTCCATTCTGATATACCTTATACACCATATGCAATATTCATCCATGTTATTGCATATGTCGGGAGATTGTTTCTGCAATAGGAAATGACAAAAAGTGCAGCGATATATTTCAACGATGCTGTAATCGCCGGAAATTAAATGTCAAACGCGGAGGTCGATAAAAATAATCTATGCTTGTTTATCTATTACAGGAAAATATTTTATATGCAATCTTTGTACCTGAAAACTCTGTTTAGTTTCTTAAGATTTATTTAGAAAAATCTGTATGACTATGATTATGATTATATATGATTACGAGAATCACCTTTAACTTTCTGACGACCAATTTCTTTGTTTCAGATGTGTGTGTGTGGCTTTTTAGTCAATTACATATGTTTAGCCTGGTTTTGTTCATGTAAATTCCCAATGGTATAAAAATGTAATGGAAATGAATAACATTGTACACTAGAATGATGCATTCAGTATGATTACATGAACGGACATACGTATTAAAGGTAAGTGATGTATGCAAGTTATTGCCGAGCTTTGTGGAATTTGTTAAGTATTTGAATGTTATATTAGTCCATATTTACCTCAATTGATGTTACTTCAATAAATATTTTGTGTAGAACATAACAATTTGTAATACTTATGAACGATCGGATATTTAGATGCATCATTGTAAATTATCTTAAATTATGATGAGTTATTTTTTGTAAACTCCATTACAATCTGCAATTGTTGTAACCATTTGGGAATTGTCTCTTTTTCTTAAATGGGTTGACACGAAAATGCTTTTCACTTTGCATGATAAAGTTCCATTGTCCAAGCAACCCTCTAAACATATAAGAATGTGATCAACAGATAAGAAATTACATGACAAAACTATTTTTGTAAATGTTTGATAGGCACTAGAACAACCATTTCATCTCGCTTATGTTTTGGTGTTGTGTGGGGTCTTACAAAGGGATGTTCGTTGACAAAAAGGCAGATTACAGGAAATTAAAGACTAGATAAATTGCTAACCCATTATATAATCGACAAGAACAATAGAACAAACAAGCATACACTAGTTCCATCATAGCAACATCAATGAATCAGAACCATTGTGGTATTGTTAACAGTCAGAGGCGTTGTTAAGAAAACGTTTTCAGACAATACATAATATGTAATGTTCCGTTCTGACAAAATGATGACCTATTTAAAACATTATCTTTTGGAGATATGACAGTTAAAAGCAAGATTTTGTTAAATCATTTCTCTATTTCAAGGTTAAATATACTTCTGTTAAGCATATTACTCATTAGGCTGATGCAAAAGATTTTAATAGATTTTCAGCTTCATAATGTTGTTTGTCTACTTTGTCATAAACATACAATTACATTTCATATGACTGTATAATTTTGGGCATGCATATATTAATAATCCATTACTCGTGAGTATTGGTGTTAACACACCAAGATAAAGACTTCTTCATACTCTTTATATTATCATAATTACCATAATTCTTCTAATAATTTAAAATAAAGATGAATGCCCGATGAAAGCATTGTCACCATTTTAAAAATATTAAACGCCTCAGTTAAAAATTTTCGACTTCAAATGTGAAGTGACAAGAAAATATGATTTACAGATTAAACAATATGAAAAATAATTTTAATAATTAATCGGATAATAATATTAAATATTTAATATTTTAACGGAACATTTTTTTTTTGTCAAACCAACGTGATTTAAATTCAATATCATAAACATTCTCATACCATTTAAACGTGTCTGATATGTCTTTCCTTTCCAGCTTCATTCGGATTTATTTCTATTAGGGATGGCTTCACTAATGTGCTACATATTTGCGTCGATCATACTGTCTGTTCCTAATCGTGACATGTTTATTGAGATAATGGCAAACCGGCATGACTATACTATTTATTGTATTCATAGGCAGAATATTTTATAAGTATTAAAACAAAACCTAAATATATAGTCGATGCAGTATTTGAATATGAAATGATTATAAAGTATACAACATGTGTACTTACTGTTTAAATATTTGCAGAATGTTGATGGCAATCTGAAATGATAAAAAGTGGTATTTACAAATCAGAATGAATGGCAAACACATTCAAAGGACAGTTTGTACAACTGTAGCTATGATAATAACCTGTTAAGATTACCACCAACCAAACAACCAGTTTTCAAAACTTTTTTCTTTTTCTTTTAAATTACATGCTTCAAAGTATCCTAGCCAATTTCTTAATGCATACACTAAAGTTCTGTCCATAAATGACATAACGAAATAGATCCAGCAAAACAAATTGACATAGTATGTCAAATAAAATACGTGATTATTCCCAGACTTATTTCACGGCTCAAAGTTTATGAAGTATTGTATTGCTTTTAATCTATTTCATCGAGATCGTTCCTTATACAAGATTGCAGCTTCAACACAATAGCCGTTACTTAATACAATTCAATTTTTGCATTTTGTATTATGAAAAGTTGTTTTTAGTTCTACTTGTGTATCTTTTTACAGTTTTTTTCTCATGTTGATGCAAATAAGCACTTTTGTTTCTCCATCAGTCCCTTTTAATCAGACTTTGTGCTGAGCATAAAACACTATTATACAAATCTTTAAACTTTAAACACAATGTTTGATAAGTTTGAAACTGTATATACATAACGCAAAAAAATCTTTCAAACAAGTGCACATAGGGGAATCAATCAAAGCATTTATAGCAATTATAAAGAATAATATTATAATACGAGCAATAATAAAGTATGCTTTAAAAGTTGAAAAATAACAACTACAATTGTACTGGTATTTGTAGTTTAGATATGATTTGTCATATGTATTAATTAATTTAACAGATTCCATGGAAATGTTTCCAGATGAAGTGATCAAATATAGTAGATTGAAATTATAACTAATTAATAGTGTCGCAATCTAATTTACATTGTTTTGTATCAAATTTCAAAAAAATATGATAAACAAGATCAACAAGGAAAGGCGGCGTGTTTTCAAAAGGTGAGGTTGATAGCTAAAATCATTTCTTTTCTACAGACAAAACTTGAAAACAAAATATGATATCAGTTTTTTAAAGCTTTAAAATAGGGTCACAAGTAATATTAACAAGCGAGCTGAAAGAATATTAATGTTTGAGTTTATTGAATATTGATTTTCAATTGATTTTTGATGTGATGTTCAAATATGATGAACGGCAACCTTAAATAAAATTGTGTACGATATATTATTTGCAAGTTTTCCTCGCCACAAGCATTTCAGTTTTTCATAAAATAATAATATTTAATCAATCGTATCTATCGTATGCAAACACAAAGTAAAATAGTTCAAGAAGACAGCACATATGAAATATTGCATTAGATAAGATATTATTTATTCTGAAAAAATGAAAAAAATACGTTTAAAATTCACTAACTTAAACAAGATAATAGAAATATACATATTTTTGCCAGTTTTGTTATGCTTATAATCCGAGATATATCAAACTAACAAGCTGCAATAAAAAGTAAAAAAGAATCAAGAATACTTTCAACTTATTTAATAAAACAACAATAAACAGTATCAGGTTTTATGATTCAATTATGAATTGGCTTCATAAAACAATGAATGCCGTGATAACTTCATGATAAAACATGCCATTAATTACTGATATAACATTAAATGTACATTATCGTAATAAACTAAGCATTATGTTACGTTTGTACAATCAACATAATTATTCAACATTTTGGCCGTTAAAGATCTAATGCACTTTATTTTTTTTACATTATGGGCAA
>NW_026862799.1:0-49465 GCF_026571515.1 Ruditapes philippinarum
ATTTTAAAACAGTATAAATACTTTCAAGAAAATTTTAATTGACTAGTATTTGAATACAAACGAAACAGTTTTGTGAAATTGACTTTATATTCAAATACAGTAGAAAAAGTTTCTTTATAATTGACTTCATACATCATATTGACTAAAAGTTAAGCTCTGGACAAAAATAAACAATGTTCTTTCCTGTGAGGAAGCTATCCGACATCAGTGGTTCGTATCATGACACTACTTGGTAGTGCCTGAAATAAAGCATGGAGGGTCACATGAGGGCTACCAGTCCACCATGAAAGCTGAAAATTTGCCGTATGACCTCTACTTTGTTAGTGCGACTTAAAAACCCTATTAAAGAATTTGGAAGACGTCACAACTCAACATGTATAATTTTAATCTACATTGCTTAAAGTAAAAAAATCAAATAAAAAAAAATAAAACTTAAAATTTTTCTATAACGTGCAAGGTAATACTAATTTTGCATACTTTGACTTATTTTAGGTTCAGTTTTGAGGAATGTTTGTGTCCTATGTCAACTAAAATTGCTTTATTTCTAAATATAAATACAACACTTCCTGATCCAAAATGTATAAAACAGCACATATTGACAAACGTAAACTTTAATGATTTTACGATTCATCGAAACAAACAATTAACAATCAATATTTTAAAGTGTTTATCTAAATGATGAGTGATATATATGATAAGTTTTTCAACTACATTCATGACTGTAACTTAATCCTTGAAAGTTAAGTTCAAGGTGATTGTTATTCATAAAAAATTGAGAAGTTGAAAAAGCAGTATAAAGTTAGACACTTTTAAAGACTTTAGTGACTGTAGGAATAAGAATCTTTGTTTAAAATGATCGTGTAAAGATCGGGACAATTTTTATCTATCTCTAGGTGTTGTAGTTAGATAAACACAGTAAACCGGTTTAAACAAGATATTCTATAAAATGGCTACAGGTGGAGAAATAAATACAGATATTCTTTCTGATGAAATATTTGATGTACTTTGTTCAATGTGTAAAAATCGAGGTAAAAAATCTGAAGGTGAAAAATTCTGTGTAGACTGTCATGATTATTTCTGTATAAATTGTGTCACAGTTCACAGTCAAGTTCCTATGTGTGCTGGTCACAAGGTGTTGGATAAATCTCAAGTTAAGTCAGGAACCAGTAAAGGTCTGCCGAGGGCACCAGCAGAGAGATGTGACAGACACAGTCATAAACACATTGATATGTACTGTCAGAATCATGATAATGTTGGCTGTTCTACATGTATGGCAATTGATCACGGGTAACTTTTAGCATAATAATCATTTTTACAGTTTAATAATACTTAGTATTTATCAATTAAAGCTGCCAGCCTCATCCTATTCCCCTGAAAGTGAGCTTTTTAAAAAAAAATTATTAATTCATCAATATAATCGTCAAAAGCAGATGACTAAAAAATGTGTTAACCAAAAAGAAGGATGGTGTCCCTTAATTTTCTTTCCATAGATTTATTTCAGTTATAATGTTTTAATCATAAAAAGTTTAAGAAAATTATTATTATTTTTCCTCTCTTAAATTTCCTTGCAGAAAATGAAGCATAGTAGGAAAAGTCTTTAACTAACTTATGTCATCAATTCACAGCCAGACAAGTCAGTTACATTCAAACTGACAAAGCACTGATTACAACACAATTTTAATCTTTTGCTACAAATATCACCTATTTTTATTTTCAGACTGTTCATCAATTGAAAATAAATAGTTTTTTACCTGGTTAAGAGTTAATAAATTAATCAGCTTAATTAACTTATTACTTTGGCAAGTGAGGGCTGATAGATTTATCCCTCTGCAACCTGAAGGTTAACAAGATAATCAGATTAATTTTTTTCCCTCTTAGATGCCTAAACAGACTTAATTCCTTTTTTTCCAGATCATGTACGGATATATTCTATATACCAGAATTCATCCAAAACAAATCTTACCAAGTGGCTTCAAGAGAAATTCAAACAAAGCTGAAGGCATTAGCCAAGATCTTTGATGTACAAGCTAACAAATTTCAACAGGATAAACAGAACCTTCTGAAAAGAAAGGCTGAATTACTGGATGATATCAGAAAATTCCGACAAGAAATTAATGATCAACTTGACAAGCTGGAGAAAATTTCTATAGATGAGATAGCAAATAAATTCAAACTTCTTGAAGACAAGATTGAAGAAGGTCTCAAACAGCTACAAGAACACAAAGCAAAAGTCACATCATCTAATGATAAATTAGCATCTCCAAACCCAAATCAAGCTGAAATGTTTGTTCATGTGAAGATGGGGGAAGATGCTGAAAATGTTGCCAACAAATTTATAGAAGATACCAAAATGAAGATGGCAGTAAGTGAAATAGAGTTTCATTCTGACAGAAAGCTCATAGAAAGGCTGAAACAAAACAAAACAATTGGCATGCTGACAGAGAAAACTACAAATACTCCTGACAAGTTGCTTCATACTACAGAAGGACAATCATATTGTGTCAAAGATAAGTCTGATAAAACATGTCAAATCTACAGTGCCTGCTATATGGAAGATGATACAATAATCCTAGCTGATTACATCAACAACAAGCTTAAACATTTAGATAGTCAAAATTATACTATCACAGATTGCTACAATCTACCTGGATGTCCATATCAAATATGTAAAATTAATAAAACACAAGCAGCTGTAACATTATTCTCCCAACAGGAAGTTCATTTCTTTTCTCTAGTCAGACAAATGAAAACAACAAACAAGATTCAAACTGATTTTAACTGTGGTGGTATTGCATATGCAAACAATGATTTATATATTTCAGATGACACATCGGTCTATATCTACACAATGACTGGCAGGAAACTTAAACAGTTTAGTACTGACCAGTCAGGACAGAAACTGTTCTCTTGCATATACAGTCTAGCTGTCAGTAAGGATGCTACAAGGATTTATGTTGCTGATTTTGAAATAGGACTGATAGTACTAGACAACAATGGTCAGATTGTTACAACATTTAATGGAGAGCAATTACATGAGGCTTATTATTGTCATCTCACAGAAGCAGGTAGTATGCTGGTATCTGGTTATGGACCCAATAATGTTTTACAGTTTACATCTGATGGTGAGCTGATAGGAGAGGTCATAAAAGCTGACAGTGACAAACCAGAAATTCTGTCAGTTTGTTGTAATCAACAAATGTCTAAGATGTGTATAAGCAGAGATGATGAAGACAACATTGAAGTGCATGATATCTGATCAGTTAATAAGTAAATAAATAAAAAAACAATAATTTATAATCATGATATCAGTTAAGAGTTATTGTAATATAAATGTTAAACGGAGTGTTATAAATGTCAATGATTTTTATTGAAGGATGTGGTAATTGTCATTAAATATAAGAATGAATCTACAACATGAAATAAGATAATCATGAAAAAAAGTGATGTGCACATACATGTATATGTTTTTGCATACTCAGACATTCTTTATATATTATATACAACTATGCACAAGTTCCCAAGGTGATTTGAGAGTGTGACTTTATATCATAAATGGACATACATATGTAAGTAAATAACATTTTTATATTGTATATATTATACATGAACATAATTCATAACATCAACATTAAGTGAATTACAGTTTTTATATTCTCAAAGATTCTTTGTTTATCCTATACAAGTTACCCAAGTAGATTATAGGAATATGCTTTAGATATTGTAATGGATCATGTTGCAGTTACAAGAAAAAAAAATGTGTAATTGTAGATGTTTATCACGAGATACTAGTAATAAACTAGTACACTTGCAATAAAAATTCAGAATAAACAAATTGTCTGAAACAATCTTAAATATTTTGTTACTGGTGTTGATGGGTTTTAATATATATATATATATATATATATATATATATATATATATATATATATAATATATATATATATATATATATATTATGTATACATGTGTATAAACGTGATAATTGTTCCTTGTGCAGTGTTGAAATAGATAAAATTATTATGTTTAAAGCAATAACAAACTCTATGTTAATTCGGTAGCGCTTTCAATGCTTTCTTCGCATATCTTCAGCCGAAACTTTAATAAATTGTTTAATAAAGTTTCGGCTGAAGATATGCGAAAAAAGCATTGAAAGCGCTACCGAATTTACATAGAGTTTGTTATTTCTTAAACATTATAATTTTATCTCTCTCTCTCTCTCTCTCTCTCTCTCTCTCTCTCTCTCTATATATATATATATATATATAATATATATATATATATATATATATATATATATATATATATATATTATGTATACATGTGTATGGGCCGGTGGCCTGAATGCAAATTTGAAATAAACTCATTGTAATAGTTACCAAAAGGAAGCAATTTACACATTATCAATGGCACTAAAATCCCACGTTAATTACCAAAAGAGGTCAAAATATGAAAATAATGCCCTTACTGCGTGAGTAACGCAGTAGAAATATATATAGTTACACATAATGAAAAATCATCATTAATCGCTCATAACAAGTAAATTATTACTTAATCTTGAATCTTTCTACTTTTCCTAAAAATCTTAGTACATTTGATTTATTGAAATATTTTCGCTGATCTGGACGCATGCTGCTTTAAGGTAAAAAACTTGTCTAAAAAAAGTTTTATCTTAATCATCCTTATGATCCTCCGAGACGGGAGCGTATTTGATAAGTTCATGATTAATAAAACTTTTATAGAAACCTACTAGGCAATTTTACACAAATAAAAATGATAATTGTGGTAAAACGGGGTAAAGGAATATTCTGAAAATTTTCACTTATTGGCGTCCGCGCCGAAGCGCGGCGCTCTTATGGAATGAGATCAGATTTTGTGAAAGGGCGACAGCAACTTCTCGAGCCTTTTAGTCGGTCATAATAAAAGCCGAAAATTCCGATCGGTATGAGGGTGCTTGATTATTAAATAAGAATGAAATGTTGCGATATGTTACAATGAATTTTCGCAATGCAAACATTTACAAATGAAATAACCTTTTCCGTCAATAAATCGCGCTCTTCGGGGTTTTTTATTTATCATTTTGTAGTACACAGTCGGTTATCATGTCATGGTATGTTATTGTTGTACATGTATCCTAGAATGATCAGTTGATGACCTAAATATTCCAAAAACCTATTTATAGATATATCTTTTTATCACTCCTATCGGTAAATGCCGGTCTCTCCCGGTCTTTTTTGACCAGGATTTACTAGTGACCGGCGAATAGTACCACACGTTATATTGTCCGGTCTCTCCCGGTTTTGGAGTAGATGTTTGATATCGTTACAATTAGAAAAAAACAACAATAGCATGTTTCATTTTATTAGTTATTGGTTCAGACCTTCATAGAATGGTATAAATCTCGGAGGGAATAATCAAGTGGAAAAAAAACAACACGTTACATATTCTTTAATAGATAAAAATTTCTGACAGACTAAACGATTTAAAAGAAAAAGAAAACAAACAAGTAGAATAAGAATACTATGAATTTTCTCAAAGTTCAGCATTATTCATATCTCAGAAAACTGTTGAAGGACTTTCAGCATTTTAAAAGTCTCAAAGGTCATTTCTTCTTATTACGTTACTTAAGTACGAGTACAAGTAACCTTCATTTCCCTAGTAAGCTCCCTTACAATAGAACAACACTTTATAAAGTATATAAAGTTATATATCTGCTGCAAAATTCACATCCTGAATTTAAAAAAAAACTGTCCGAGGACAGTAACACTCGACTATTCGAAAAAGTTGTTACAAGGGTGTTTCATTGAGTATAATAATGCTTACCTAAATAAATACATAAAATTGTCCGACAAGGTTCAAAGGCTTGTTATTAAGATGTAAGATTGGAAAAATCACTGCTTCATTAATTTGAATGCATAAAATTGTCCCAAAAAAGGCACAAACCCTTCAGTAGTTATAGAGATACCAGTTTACAAGCAAAACCTTTATCTAAAATTTCTAAGCCGAAAAAGGGGCACAATTATGAAAACAACAAATCAAGAGTTCTGGGACTTGTGCCAATCATTTAAAATAATCCAGACAACAAGTGTGTGAAGTTTCAATTCATTCCCTTCATTAGTTATGGAGATACCAGCTTACACGCAAAAACTTAACCAAGAGTTTCTAAGTCGCAAAAGGGGCATCATTATGCAAAACAGCAGATCAGAGTTATGTGACTTGTGCCAATCATGTTAAATAATTACAGAGAACAAGTGTGTGAAGTTTCAATCAATTCCCTTCAGTAGTTGATGAGATACCAGCTTACACGCAAAAAAATAACCAATAATTTCTCAGTCGAAAAGGGGCATAAATATGCACAAAAGAAAATCAGAGTTAAGGGACCTGTGCCAATCATGTAAGATAATCATAGAGAACAAGTGTGTGAAGATTCAATCCATTCCCTTCAGTAGTTAAGGAGATACCAGCTTACACGCAAAAACTTAACAAAGGAATTCTAAGT
Organism: Ruditapes philippinarum; assembly: GCF_026571515.1. Taxonomy (NCBI): domain Eukaryota; kingdom Metazoa; phylum Mollusca; class Bivalvia; order Venerida; family Veneridae; genus Ruditapes; species Ruditapes philippinarum. Next base: position 6,497 of record NW_026862799.1, read on the forward strand.
CGAAAAGGAGGCAAAATTATGAAAAAAACAAACAAACAAAACAAATCAGAGTTATGGGACTTGTGTCAATCATGATAGATAATCACAGTGAACAAGTGTGTGAAGTTTCAATTCATTCCCTTCAATAGTTATGGAGATACTTGCTTATACTCAAAAACTTAACCACAGCTAGGGACGCCGACAAATGGGTGACTGCATTAGCTCGATTATTCTGCAAAAATACTTTAAAACGCTTGAATGAAAGAAAAATGTTAGTTTGCTTCCATAATAGCGAACAGTCCATGCACAAAATTCTTGCCATAAAAGTTTTTAACTTTGCTGCGTAATATATTTTGATCCGGGATATCTCAATTTGTTTAACTCATTATACATGCCTGTGTATTAAACGACAAAGACATACTGTTACATGTAACTGTTTTGAGAATTGACTCGAACATTGTCAAAACAATGTTATTTTACATTAAAGGCACATTATGTCTTAGAAAAACTTGTTTTTTATTCTTTAGAAAGGGCAAGCATGAGTATTGTCATACTTAAGTAATGGTTTTAGAGTATATTAGATGAAAAAAGAAAGTAGCCTTTATTGTGAAATAATTTGTCATAAAAGTGGCAAAATGTGAAGAAAGTAGTATTTTGACACTCATACAAAATAGAAAATCACTTTAACTTTAAGAAACGTCAAATAGCAACAATGGAAAAAGATTATTCAGATAAATGACATCTTAATTACGTTAACCTTCCTTTTGAAAACTATAAGTTTTTTTAAATACAAAACTGAGAAATAAAAATAATACAATTACTGAGGCATAATTAAACTTTAACAAATATCATAAAAATATTTACACATCAGATATAACTTTATACTCTTTAAGTGGTAAAAGGACCAGTGGTTCAAAGTAAGCAACTTTAACAATTCAATTAATATGGCATAGCCAAAATGCAATGGTCAAATACTTACAGCTAAAATACTTCTTTTTTTACTGGCACATGAAGAACAGCTATTCCCTTTTCAGAATTTACTTCAATCTGAAACAGTTTCATTAAGTAGATTTATATTGTTAAATAGTAGAAAAAGAATTATGAAAATTGAAATTGACTGATATTGAAATACAGTACAAACATTTTCAAGAAAATTGATTGACTTCTATTTGAATACAAAAGAAACAGTTTTGTGAAATTGACTAATATTCTAATACAGTAGAAAAAGTAACTTTAAATTGGCTCCAAACATCATATTGACATTAAGTTATGCTCTGGACAAAAATAAAGTACTTTCTTTTTTTGTGAGGAAGCTATCCGACATCAGTGGTTCTTATCAGGACACTTCCCAGACCTCTAAATGTGACTTTGACTTTTGACCTTGTTCATGAGCGCAAAACGGTTTCACATAGTGATCAACATTTCTTTGAAGTTTCATAAAAATCCCTCTATGCATACAGAAGATATGATCTGGAAAATATCTGGATATTTCATTATCTTCCGTGACCTTGCCCTTGCATATATTGACTTAAATTAAAAGTGTTACAGATGTTTTCATGCTAATGACCATTTGTGTTACAATCCCCCAATAAATGTTGATAAAAGGGTCCATATACACATTTTCATATTTTCATTTGAATTTCGACCCTATATGTGACTTTGACCTTAACCACTGCGACCTAAATATTGCGCTTGACATTCCTTATCACAATGGTGAACATTTGTGCGAAGTAATATTGATACCCCTCTTTGCTTGGAAAAAAATCTGCTCCGGACAAGCATTTTTCAATGACCTCTTTCTGTGACCTTGACGTTTGACCTAGAGACCTGGTCAATGTCCACGACACCGCTTCTCAAAATGGTGAACATTTCAAAATCCCTCGATGTGTGTAGGAGATATTTTCCGGACAAAAAGTAGACACCGCCAGCCTTCCGCCAGCCAAGGGCGTTCTTATAACACGACCCATTTAATTTTCCAAATGGCTGTATTAAAGTTAAAAATAAATATTTTTCTATTAATTTTACATGCAAGGTTATAATAATTTTGCGTACTTTGACTTATTTTATGTTAAGTTATGCGGATTGTTTGTGCCCTATGTCAACTAAAATTGCTTTATTTCTTAATAGCTATATATTTACTAAACACAACACTTCCTTATCCAATACTTTAAAAAAAAACACCTATTGACAAATGTAAACCTTTATGGTTGAACAATTTATCGAGATAAGACGTTCAACAATCAATATTTTAAAAGGTTTAATAAATGTAAGCCACATAAGATAAGACAGTCCATGACTGTAACTTTATCTTTAAAAGTTAAATTCAAGGTGATTGGTGCATGTATTCATAAAAGTAGAGGAGAAAAGGTTCATTGTTGAAAAAGCAGTATAAAGAGACACTTTAAAAGTGATGTAAGGATAAAATTATTTTGTTTGAAATGATCGTGAAAAGAAACTGGGACAATGTTTATCTATCTTTAGGCGTTGTTTAGATCAACTAAGTAAACCTGTTTCAACTAGATATTCTGCAAAATGACTACAGGTGGAAAAATAAATACGGATATTCTTTCTGATGAAATACTTGATGTACTTTGTTCAATGTGTAAAAATCGAGGAAAAAAATCTGAAGGTGAAAAATTCTGTGTAGACTGTCATGATTATTTCTGTATAAATTGTGTCACAGTTCACAGTCAAGTCCCTTTGTGTGTTGATCACAAGGTGTTGGATAAATCTCAGGTTAAGTCAGGAACCAGTAAAGGTCTGCCGAAGGCACCAACAGAAAGATGTGGCAGACACAGTCATAAACACATTGATATGTTCTGTCAGAATCATGATAATGTCGGCTGTTCTACATGTATGGCAATTGATCACAGGTAACTTTTAGAATAATGATAATTTAACTTTTTATTATCGTTATAACGAAATATTTATCACTTAAAGCTGAGAGCCCATCCTAATTGCCCCTGAAAGTGTGTTTTTTTGTGTCGCCTCTACGGAGTAGTGGCGACATATAGGGATCACTTCTCCGTCGTCTGTCTGTCCGTCTGTCTGTCTGTCCGTCACAAAACTTGTCCGGACTACTCCTCATAAACTTCTGGTGCAATTGCATCCAAACTTTACAGGAATGATCAGTACCAAGTCTAGTTGTGCATATTGTCAGCATTTTCCGGTTCAATGATTTTTGTTATGTTCCTTTGAGTTATGACCCTTTAATAATTTTTATTTTTAAAGTTTGTCCGGACTACAAGTTTGTCCGGACTACTTGTCTTATACCACTATTGCAATTTCAATGAAACTTAACAGGATTGATCTTTAGCTCAAAGCTTTGCGCATATTGCACGTGGTTTTCCGGTTGAAATAATTTTGGCAGAATTATGGCCGTTTAATAAAAAGGTGTTTTTTTTCTGTGTGTTGCCAGATACACAAAAACTTGTCCGGACTTCTCCTCATAAACTATTGGTGCCATTTCATCCAAACTTTACAGGAATGATCAGTACCAAGTCTAGTTGTGCATATTGTCAGCATTTTCCGGTTCAATGATTTTTGTCAGAGTTATGGCCCTTTAATAATTTTTATTTTTAAAGTTTGTCCGGACTACTTCTCTTATACCACTAATGCAATTTAAATGAAACTTTACAGGATTGATATGTAGCTCAAGTCCTTGCGCATATTGCAAGGGTTTTCCGGTTGAATGATTTTTGCCGAGTTATGGCCCTTTGATAAAAAGGTGTTTTTTCTGTGTGTTGCAAGATACACAATAGCTTGTCCGGACTACTCCTCATAAACTACTGGTGCAATTTCATCCAAACTTTACAGGAATGATCAGTACCAAGTCTAGTTGTGCATATTGTCAGCATTTTCCGGTTCAATGATTTTTGTCAGAGTTATGGCCCTTTAATAATTTATATTTTTAAAGTTTGTCCGGACTAGTTCTCTTATACCACTTATGCAATTTCAATGAAACTTTACAGGATTGATCTGTAGCTCAAGTCCTTGCGCATATTGCACAGGTTTTCCGGTTGAATGATTTTTGGCCGAGTTATGACCCTTTGATAAAAAGGTGATTTTTCTGTGTGTTGCCAGATACACAAAAGCTTGTCCGGACTACTCCTCATATACCAATGCAATTTTATCCAAACTTTACAGGAATAATCAGTACCCAGTTGTGCACTGTCCGTCTGTCTGTCCGTCTGTCACAAAACTTGTCCCAACATGAAATTGGCCATCATGAGGCGACACATGTGATCACTGATCGCTCTTGTAATTATATATTCAATCATTTTCACGAGCAGATAATCAAAATGAAGGATGGTGTCCCCTCAATTTCTTTCCATAAATTTATTTCAGTTATAATTTTTCTTATCATGAAAAGTTTAAGAACATTTTTGCATTACTTTTTTACCCTTGTTTATATTTCCTTGCAGAAAATGAAGTATAATAGGAAAAGTCTTTAACTGACTTATGTCACCAGTTTACAGTCAGAAAAGTCAGTAAATACTAACTACATTGAAACTGACTGATTACAATACAATTCTAATCTCTGTTACAAATATCACCTATTTTTTTATTTTCAGACTGTTTATTAATTGATAATAAATGGCTTTTTTCTGAGTAAGAGTTGATAAATTAATCAGCTTTATAAACATATCATTTTGCCAGGTAAGGGCTGATAGATTTATCATTCTGCAAAAAGAATGTAAACAAGTTAATCAAGATAATTTTCACTTCCCTCTCAGATGCTTAAACAGACTTAATTCCTCGTTTTACAGATCATGTAAGGATATATTCTATATACCAGAATTAATCCAAAACAAATCATACCAAGTTGCTTCAAGAGAAATTCAAACAAAGCTGAAAGCATTAGCCAAAATCATTGCTGTACAAACTAATAAATTTCAACAGGAAAAACAGAACCTTCAGAAGAGAAAGGCAGAGTTACTAGATGATATCAGAAAATTCCGACAAGAAATTAATGACCAACTTGACAAGCTGGAAAAAAGTTCTAAAGATGAGATAGCAAATAAATTCAAACTTCTTGAAGACAAGATTGAAGAAGGTCTCAAACAGCTACAAGAGCACAAAGAAAATGTTACATCAGCTAATGATAAATTAGCATCTCCAAACCCAAATGAAGCTGAATTGTTTGTACATGTGAAGATAGGACAAAATGCCGAAAATGTTGCAAACAAATTTATAGAAGATACCAAAATGAATAGAACAGTCAGTGAAATAGACTTTCATTCTGACAGAAACCTCATTGAACAGCTGAAACAAAACAAAACAATTGGCATGCTGACTGAGAAAACTACAAAAACTGCTGACAAGTTGCTTCAGATTACAGGAGAACAATCATACTGTGTCAAAGTTATGTCTGATGAACAAAAATGTAATATCTGCAATGCCTGCTATATGGAAGATGATACAATAATCCTCGCTGATTACAACAACAGTAAGCTTAAACGGTTAGATAGTCACGATTATATCATCCCAGATTGCTATAATTTACCTGAAGAGCATTGGCAAACATGTAAAACTAATGAAACACAAGTAGCAGTAACATTACCCTCCAAACAGGAAGTTCATTTCATTTCTGTAAACAGACAAATGAAAACAACAAACATGATTAAAACTGATTTTACCTGTTTTGGCCTTGCATATGCAATCAATCATTTATATATTTCTGATAACACATCAGTCTATATCTACACAATGTCTGGCAAGAAACTTAAACAGTTTAGTACTGACCAGTCAGGACGGGAACTGTTCTCCAACATAATCAGTCTAGCTGTCAGTAAGGATGCTACAAGGATTTATGTGGCTGATGGTTATAAAGGACTGATAGTACTGGACAACAATGGTCAGATTGTTACAACATTTAATGGTAAACAATTAGAGGGGGCTAATTATTGTCATCTCACTGAAGCGGGTAGTGTGCTGGTATCTGGACTTCACTACAATAACGTTTTACAGTTTACATCTGATGGTGAGCTGATGGGAGAGGTCATAAAAGCTGACAGTAAAAAACAAGGAATAAATTCAGTTTGTTGTAATCAACAAATGTCTAAGATGTGCATAGGCAGAAGAGATGAAGACAATATTGAAGTGTACAATATCTGATCAGTTAATAAGTAAATAAATAAAAAAAACAATAATTTATAATCATGATATCAATTAAGAGTTATTGATTGTAATATAAATGTTAAACGGAGTTTTATCAATGTCAATGATAAAATTGTTATTGAAGGAATGTGATAATTGTCATTAAATATAAGAATGACTCTACAACATAAAATAAGACAGTCATGAAAAATAATGACATGAAGAAATATATGTAAGTGAATTTCATACTCAAACATGCTTTATATATTATATACAACTACATAAAGGGAATAACAATTTTTTTATATTTTCAAAGTTTCTTTATTTTATATCCTATACAAATTGCTCAAGTAGATTATAGGAATATGATTTAGATATTGTAATGAAGCATTTTTATAATTCTATAATATGTTTCCACATATTTCATTGTTCAAAGTTTTATATTGTGCATTGTTAATATTATATCCATGTACTAACAATCTACTTATATCTACTTTACATGGAGTCACATTTGTATAATGTCAAATCAATATTCAACATATTTATTTTCATATTCAATTTCTCCTTTCTATGACATTATTTTGTTGCTTGTATGTAAATCATGTTGTTGTCACAAGAAAAGTATGGTATAATTGTAGATGTTTATAAAACGAGATAATTAGAAAACATTTATTAAATAAACAAATTGTCTGAATCAATCTTAATTACTCTGTTGTTGTTCCATTTTAAGGCTACTTTCGAACTGTACTGATGGAAAAAGAACTAAAATATCATTCTGTGTATATTTTAAGCATGTGCAGGTATTTTGGTAAAACACTTCTGATCTTAAGAATTGAGATAAATCCTGAATAAAGCCCAATTATCTGTAAGCTACATAGATACATGTAATTTCCTCATATGAAAGAATCCAATGACCCTGGCAGGATTCAATCCCTTATGAACAAGTGTTAAACTTTTTGTGTGTTTGTGTATGTTTTTTATGGATTTTACATCTCACAAACACAGAGTAGGTAATTTCACATTGTTCCAGCTTTACTGGTGAAGGAAGTCTTCAGAAGCACGTATGTACATTATGTCAGGCAAAAAAGGGCACATGCGAAGAACCACTAACTAGATAGTCTACAAGTGGTTTAAAGTCAACAACCTTTACCACTCCGCCACAAATACCCCTTAAAGGTCAGTTGAGTGGAGGCCAGCAACTTTATCATTTTGGCCACAGATGTACCTCAAGGGTCAATTCAATCAATGTCAGCAACCTTAACATTTCGCTCACAGATACCCCTCAGGGGTCACTTGAATCGAGGTCAGCAGCTTTAACCTTTCAGCCACTGTCACCCCTCAAGGGTCAATTGAAATTGTGGTCAGCAACTTTTACAACTCAATAACGGACGCCTCTCTAAGTTCAATTCAATCGAGGTTAGCATCCTTTACGTCTTGGCCACGGATGTCCCTCAAGAGTCAATCGAATGGAGGTCAGCAACCTTAACCTATCGACCACAGATGACCCTCAAGGGTCAATTGAATTGAGGTCAGCAACCTTAACCTTTTGGCCAGGGATACCCCTCAAGGGTCAAGTGAATCGAGGTCAGTAACCTTTACCACTCCACCACGACGTTTCTCTAGAGTCAATTGAATCGAGGCCAGCATTCTTAATGTCCCGGCCACGGATTCCCCTCAAAAGTCATTTGAATGGAGGTCATCAACCTTAATCTATCGGCCACAGATGACCCTCAAGGGTCAATTGAATCAAGGTCAGCAACATTAACCTTTTGGCCAGAGACACCCCTGAAGGGTCAACTGAATCAAGATCAGCAACCTTTACCACTCGGCCACGGACGCAACTCAAGGGTCAACTGCATTGAGATAAGCAACAATTACATTTCGCCCACGGACGTCCCTCAAGGGTCAATTGAATCAAGGTCGGCGATTTATCACTCAACCAGGGACAACCCTCAAGGGTCAATATAATCGGGGTCAGCAAGCTTAATCTCTGGGTAACGGACGCCCCTAAGGGTCAATTGCATCTATGTCAGCAACCTTAACCTCGGCCAATGATGCACCTCAAGGGTCAATTGAATCCAGGTCAGCAACATTAACTTCTCAGTCAGGAACATTCCTGAAGGGTCAATTGAATCAAAGTCAACAACCTTAACCTAATTGCCAAAGATGCCCCTCAAGGGTCAATTTAATCGAGGTTTTTATGCCATGGAGGCCCCTCAAGGGTCAATTGAATTGAAATAAGCAACCTTTATCTTTTGGCCTGGGCGCCTCTTTAGGGTCAATATAATCAGAGTTAGCAACATTAACCTCTCGGCCACGGACACCCCTTAAAGGTCAACTGAATCCAGGTCAGCAACCTTAACCACTCAACAAGGGACGCTCCTCAAAGATCAATTGAACAAAGGTTAGCAACCTTAAAAATTTAGCAATAAAAAATAAACTAGAACTATCACTAAATGTGATTAATACTCCCTGCAAGACTGCTTCAGAAATGAGGAAGATACTAGTAACAGAATACCTTGCAAAAGTATTGAAATAATTAAAGATAGTTGTGGTTCTTGTATGTTGCATTTCCTTCCAATGTGGTTGGCCGTTGATAAAGTTTTATTGAATTACTCTGTAATAAGTCCAGAAAGAGTTACGCTTCTTGAGCACTGTACTTCCTTTCATTGGGCTTGACCATTGTATGAAGTTGCTTTGAAGTCTTTTTAAGTTATGCATCGGACAAGGAAAAGGAACAAAGGACAATAACTCTACAAATACTAAAGATGGAATTACTTCCTCTCATTGCGCTTGACAATTGTATGAAGTTGTATTGAATTCCAACAACTAGTTTTCAAGTTATACACTGGACAAAAAAGTAAAAAGGGCAATAACTGTAATTTGTCCAAATTGAGTTAATGTTCCTGTGCACTGTATTTCATATCACTGCCCTTGATCATTTTATGAAGTTTCTTAAATTTTAAATTCCTACAATTAATTTTCAAGTTATACTGGACAATAAAAAGTAACAAAGGGCAAAAACTCTAAAATGAGTCGAGAAAGAGTGATGGTTTCTGTGCACTGCGCTTTCTCTCAATATACTTGACATTTGTATGAAATTGCATTGAATTCCAAAATTTCACCTAGTAGTTTTCAAGTTATGCTCTGGACAAGATAAAAGCAATGGAAATGTAACAAAGGAGAATAATTCTATAATTACTCTGGACAGTGTTATGGTTTTTGTGCAGTGCACTTCCTCTTATTGTACTTCACCATTTTATGAAGTTGTTTTGAATTCATTCCAACATGTACTTTTCAAGTTATGCTCAGGACAAGAAAAAGTATCGAAAGCAATTACTCTGTAATTTGTCAAAATAGAGTTATGGTTCTTGTGCACTGCACTTCCTCTTAATGTGCTTGAGGATTGTATGAAGTTGTATTGAATTCCAAATAGTAAGTTTAAAGTTATGCTCCGGACAAAAAAAGTAACAAAAGGCAATAACTCTGTAATTAGTCAAGATGGAGTTATGGTTATTGTGCACTGCACTTCCTCTTAATGTGCTTGAGGATTGTATGAAGTTGTATTGAATTCCAAATAGTAAGTTTAAAGTTATGCTCCGGACAAAAAAAGTAACAAAAGGCAATAACTCTGTAATTAGTCAAGATGGAGTTATGGTTATTGTGAACTGCACTTTCTCTCAATGTGCTTGATCACTGTATGAAGTTGTTTTGAATTTCAACCATTAGTCTTCAAGCTATGCTCTGGACAAGGAAAATGCAACGGACTGCTGGACCGACCGACCGACCACCGAGTGACTCCTATATAACCACACAAACTTCGATTCGGGGGTATAATAACTTGAATCTTTATCAAATACAAGATTAATTTTTGTTGAGTGTAGTTTAATTCACTGTCATTAAAGATCAATGTATAGGATATAAAATGAATATACAGATGTTAATAGATCCTTTAACAAAATGACTTACCAAAAATGACATTTGTTTGAAAGAACATACTTAGAAATAGTGTTTTTTCAAAAACACTGAAGAAATATATAACACGTAAAATATCTGAAGTCAAATGTAACGTAAATGTATTTTACGTCCCACACACGTACTGTAAGCTAGCTGTCCTCACATGAAAGATTGCAATGTTCCAAGCGGGATTAAAACGCATTTAGTAAGCTTAATAGATACCTTCGTCACAAAAATGAATTCGAATTTCCTGGCAGGATTCAAATCAACAGTAGAAAGGAGCATGTGATTATAAGTCAGAATCAATAACCACTTGGTTATCTTATCTAAACTAGAACTACCACTGTCATGGCGTGAATACCCCTGTATACCACTTTGTCAGAATCAACAGTAGTCATTTAAAGCTCAAGGACAACCATCCTGCCAAATCTGAGGTTAGTAAGCCAGTGCATTGCTAAGTTATGTATTCTACATGCTTCAAATGTGAAAATGTCAAAATCAATACACTTTGGACAGGCATTCTTAAGCATTTGAGCAGACAATATTACTGGTTAATATCTACATATCATGACTAACCTCCATGCCAAATATGACGACTGTGGGTCAATAGAATCTTAAGTTATTGGTCGGACAAGCTTTTTTTGTCAAGGCCCCTGTGACCTTGACCTTTGACCTCAAAATCAATAAAAGTCATCTGCTAATCATGACTAACCACCATGCCAAATATAAAGACTGTAAGTCAAAGAAATCTTAAGTTATTGGGCGGACAAGGAAAAAATGCCGGGCGGCCCGACGAGCTGAATCAGTATAACCCCATTACAACTTTGTTGTGCAAGGGTATAAATACATACATTAACAATAATTGTGATCTTGTTTCTTTCAATAGATAAATTAGCAATGATTGAAACAAACCTGATCAACCTTGCTCGTGACATATTGTTATTTTGTCCAACTCATGTATAATGTATAATAATTTTTAAATCATCCTTGAATGATAGAATTGTTGATTGGAAGATTAATGAATGTTTACCCTTTGATTTTTATTTAACAGTTTGTAATACTTGAAAGTTTACCCTTTCATCTTTATTTAACAGTTTGTAATATTAATTTTGTATAGTCTATTATCATTCAATCATATTGCAGTGTAATTATTGAAATAAAAAATAAGATACCATTAATAATCATGATCAAAGGAACTATGTAAAATAATTAAAGTTCTATATTGAACTTAAGCTAATCTTTTCTACATCAAAGTCATATGTGTTGTATGGTAACAAATACTTAGAAAGTGTGGGGTAATGACCACTCTATAAAATTAAAGGTGTGGAGTTTTGTCAATTCTATAAAATTCATGTGTAGGGTTTTGTCCACTCTATACAATTTTGAGGTGTGGAGTTTTGACGTGTGGGGTTTAGTCCTACATTCTTGTTGACTAGACACGATCATCAGTGTACTTTTATTAAAAATAACATATATATATGACTTTTGAAATACAAGTTTGAGGTAGGAACGTAAATTCTTGTTTTGGACATATTGATATAATGTCCAACACATTTATGCATAATATTTTTAAATTCATTTATCAATGAAACTGGAGTGTGACCTTGACCTTTTAGCATCAGACATAGACTTGCACATGACACATTGCAAAAATGTGCTACACATTTTTACAAAATTATTTTAATATCCATCCAAAAATAAAAGTTTTGAACCGGAAAAAGTTCGAACAGAAGGACAGGAGGACCGACACTACAATAAGTCACCGCAGGGAGGGGGCATCGTTCTTACCTTTTTTACTTTTCTATAAGCAAACAAATGAATGGTTTAAACAAATCTTTAGCAAGAAAATTTTTAAAAAAGAAAAATTTTAGAAAGAAAATTAAAAAAAAAAAAAATAATATCTCTATCTAGTCACACTTCTTGGTTAGTCCAAGTATGAATATATAAATGAAATAAAATAGAAAATATAAACAGAATTCAATCATTTGACGGTCAAGGACATAAAGAGGTCAAGGCCATATCTAAATTATACAACATCTTCGTTTGATCACAAGTGTTGTTTTGTTCATATATGTATCAAATCAGTACATAAATAAAAAAAAATGACAATTGAACCAAAATTTAAATCTCACGGTCTGTTCAACCTTTAAGAAAGTCTTGTACAAAAGGTTGTTTTGTTCAACTATGAAGATAATCCATCTTTTAATTACTAAGTTCTAGCCAATTATAGCAAAAATCAGAGAAATTTCAATAATTTAACCTTATGTTCAAGGTCCAAAATCGGTTCGAGTTTGATACACTTGAAGGTCTTATCCAGAATGTTGTATCTAAATATGAAGTCAATCCATTAATTAATAACAAACTTTTAGTTTTAGCAAGTCCAAACAAAAATAAATAAATCAAAAATAAATAAATAAAAAATAAAATAAAAAATTCAATACTTAAAGGTCCATGTCATTTATGCGTGAAGATCAGGTTATGTCTGAACTTGTAAGCCTATCCTAAAAGATTATTGTGTTCAAGTTCCGAAAATCCGAATCCGTCAAAAAACTAGAAAGGACTTTTGTCACAAAAACATATGTCTCCTAAAACTAGGTATGGTACTGATCACTCCTGTGAATTCTTGTTGAACCCCCTCCCCAGAAGTTTGGCCCGTGAAAGCTGGACAAGCTTTTAAATTTAAACTCTGGAAGCCATTTTGTTTAGCAAAGCAGAATGGCCCCGTGATACACACAGCTAGGTATGGTATTGATCACTCCTGTGAAGTTTCATTGAAATCTCGCGTGGAGTTTGACCTGTGAAAGCTGGACAAGATTTTTTATTTATAGCTCCAACAGCCATTTTGTGCAGCAATGCAGAACCTGGCGGCGATATGCAAGGTATGGTACTGATCACTCTTGTGAAGTTTCTATGAAATCCCGCCGAGTTTGGCTTGTGAAAGCCGGACAAGATTGTACTATATATAGCTCTGCCGCCCTTTTGTGCAGCGAAGTGGAATTTGCCAGCGATATCAACTAGGGATGATATTGATCACTCCTGTGATGTTCCAATGAAATTTGGTCAGGACTTCGAACTGTGAAAGCCGGAAAAGCTTTTATATGTATAGCTATGACATTTTGGCAAAAACTAAGCCGTACATGCTGGTTTTATGCCCAAAAGGTATGGTCCTGATCACTCCTGTGAAGTTTCATTGAAATCCCGCAAGCAGCTTGACCTTTAAAAGCAAGACAAGACTTTTCTGTTTATAGCTCTGGCGGCCAGTTTTTGCAGCGAAGCGGAATGTGCTGATGAAATGCACAACTTTGGATGGTACTGGTCACTCGTTTGTGGGGGTATAGGTCATTGAAACAATTTAGATTGAATATCTTGTCAGTTCTTATTTACAGACCATAGTAAAACCTTTAATAAATAATTTGAAAATTCATTAATCAAATATTGTCAACTTTTACTAGTTACAATATTTAAAGATAACAAAACATTGTTTTATGCTATTTATACAGTTAACTTAACCATAAACCTGATGGAACGTTATTGTGAAATTATTTGTCATAAAAGTGGCAAACTGTGAACAGAGTAGTATTTTGACCCTCATACAAAATACTACATCAGCATCACTATTAAAATCGCTAAACAGCAACGACAGAAAAATATGATTCAGATAATTAGCAAATGACCTACCTTTTGGAAACTATTAAAGTATACCAAAAATACAAAATTGAGAAATAAAAATTATACTTTTTCTGAGAAAAATATTTACACATCAGATATAACTTTATACTATTTTAAGAAGTAAAGAGACCAGTGGTTTAAAATTAGCAACTTGAATTCATAAATTTAGCAGGAAGAAAATGCCTCCAAGCCAAAATGCAATGGTAAAATACTTACAGCTAAAATAGCATCAAATTCTTTTACTGGCACATGAAGAACAGCTATTCTCGTGTCAGAATTTACTACAATCTGAAACGATTTCATGAAAAAAGATTTATATTGTAAAATAGTAGAAAAAGACTTGTGAAAATTGAAATTGACTGATATTTAAATGCAGTACAAACATTTTCAAGAAAATTAATTGACATCTATTTGAGTACAAAAGAAACAGTTTTGTGAAATTGACTTATATTCAAATACAGTAGAAAAAGAAACTTTAAATTGATTTCAAACATCATATTGACTTAAAGTTATGCTCTGGACAAAAATAAAGTACTTTCTTTCTTGTGAGGAAGCTATCCGATATCAGTGGTTTTTATCAGGACACTTCCCAGACCTCTAAGTGTGACTTTGACTTTTGACCTAGAGACCTTGTTCATGTGCTCAACACAGCTTCACATAGTGGTGATTATTTCTTTGAAGTTTCATAAAAATCCCTCTATGCGTGTAGGAGATATGATCTGGACAATATCTGGATATATCATCATCAGCGACCTTGACCTTGCATATATTGACCTAAATTAGTGCTACAGATGTTGTCATGCTAATTACCATTTGTGTTTCGATCCCTCAACAAATGTTAATAAAAGGGTCCATATACACATTTTCATATTTTCATTTGAACTTTTACCCCTATATAAAACTTTGACCTTAGCCACTGCGACTTAAATATTGCGCTTGACATTCCACTTCACAATGGTGAACATTTGTGCGAAGTAATATTGATACCCCTATTTGCTTGGAAAATATTTGCTCCGGACAAGCATTTCAATGACCACAATCTGTGACCTTGACGTTTGATCTACAGACCTTGTTAATGTCCACGACACCGCTTCTCAAAATGGTGAATATTTCAAAATCCCTCGATGTGTGTAGGATATATTTTCCGGACAAAAAGTAGACACCACCAGCCGCCCGCCAGCCAAGGGCGTTTTTATAACACGACCCATTTAATTTTCCAAATGGGTGTATAAAAATTAAAAACAAAATATTTTTTCTATTAATTTTACATGCAAGGTTATACTAATTTGCATACTTTGACTTACTTTATGTTATTAACCCTTTCCCCCATTAGCATATTGTGAAAAAATGACCGTTTTCACTGAAAAGCCTCCTGTTACAAGTTCAAACTGCTATGAAACTATGAAAAATGCTTCAATACTAATCAAACTTGGCACAAATGTTGACTGGACCATTGCCTTTGTAACGACATGCTCAGTCTTAAATTTCCTGTTACCATAGCAACGAGGGGACATCTCAAAATTGCCAAAAATCAATATTTTGCCTCGATTTTTTCCATCAAAGTTTATTTCAAAGTGCTGCAACTTCTCAAGGGATTGAGATAGAGTCAAAGGCTTTTCAGCGTTGGTTACACGTTAAATTATGACGACCTGGGGTCATTTTTAGCCTCTCACAAGTCCAAAATTTTCTTGGCGATGAGAGGGACTCTGCCACCCTTCAAACCCCCCTAACAGAAGGGGGCACATCCCCCTTCTGCCAACCCCCTGATGTATCTTTTGGATGGGGGCGGCGCCGAAAAAGTGCTCACTTTTTTTAGCAACATTTCTCAAACGAAAACATGTGTTTGGGGCCCGAAAAGGACATTTTTTCACTATTTGAGGCCTATAAAAGGGGAAGGGGTCGAAAATGCGTTGTTTCGCGTTTATATGAGGTAAAGGGTTAACAAAAATGATGAAAAACTTTGGAATCACCTAAAAACTAGTTTTTCCATGTTAACATGTGGTCTTTCACCTAATTTTGGTGAAAAATTGATGTTTTGTAACATTTTTATTTTTTTAGTTAACCCTTTCCCCCATGAGCATATTGTGAAAAATGGCCGTTTTCACTGAAAAGCCTCCTGTTACAAGTTCAAACTGCTATGAAACTATGAAAAATGCTTCAATACTAATCAAACTTGGCACAAATGTTGACTGGACCATTGCCTTTGTAACGACATGCTCAGTCTTAAATTTCCTGTTACCATGGCAACGAGGGGACATCTCAAAATTGCCAAAAATCACTATTTTGCCTCGATTTTTTCCATCAAAATTTATTTCAAAGTGCTGCAACTTCTCAAGGGATTGAGATAGAGTCAAAGGCTTTTCAGCGTTGGTTACACGTTACATTATGATCGACCTGGGGTCATTTTTAGCCTCTCACAAGTCCAAAATTTTCTTGGCGATGAAGGGGACTCCGCCCCCCTTCAAACACCCCTAACAGAAGGGGGCACATCCCCCTTCTGCCAACCCCCTGATGTATCTTTTGGATGGGGGCGGCGCTGAAAAAGTGCTCACTTTTTTTTAGCAACATTTCTCAAACGAAGACATTTTTTCACTATTTGAGGCCTATAAAAGGGGGGGGGTCGAAAATGCGTTGTTTCGCGTATATATGAGGTAAAGGGTTAAGTTAGGTGGATTGTTTGTGCCCTATGTCAACTAAAATTGTTTTAATTCTTAATAGCTATATATTTACTAAACACAACACTTCCTTATCCAATATTTTCAAAAAAACAGCACCTATTGACAAATGTAAACATTTATGGTTGAACAATTTATCGAGACAAGACGTTCAACAATCAATATATTAAAAGGTTTAATAAATGTAAGCCATATAAGATAAGACAGTCCATGACTGTAACTTAATCTTTAAAAGTTAAATTCAAGGTGATTGGTACTTGTATTCATAAAAGTAGAGGTGAAAAAAAGGTTCATTGTTGTAAAAGCTGTATAAGGAGACACTTTAAAAGTGATGTTAGTATAAATTATTATTGTTTGAAATGATCGTGAAAAGAAACTATGATAATTTTTATCTATCTTTAGGCGTTGTTTAGATAAACTAAGTAAACCTCTTTCAACTAGATATTCAACAAAATGGCTACAGGTGGAGAAATAAATACGGATATTCTTGCAGATGAACTATTTGAAGTACTTTGTTCAATGTGTAAAAATCGAGGTAAAAAATCTGAAGGTGAAAAATTTTGTGTAGACTGTCATGATTATTTCTGTATAAATTGTGTCACTGTTCACAGTCAAGCCCCTTTGTGTGTTGATCACAAGGTGTTGGATAAATCTCAGGTTAAGTCAGGAACCAGTAAAGGTCTGCCGAAGGCACCAGCAGTAAGATGTGACAGACACAGTCATAAACACATTGATTTGTACTGTCAGAATCATGATAATGTTGGCTGTTCTACATGTATGGCAATTGATCACAGGTAACTTTTAGAATAATGATAATTTAACTTTTTATTATCGTTATCAAGAAGTATTTATCACTTAAAGCTGAGATCCCCTTCCTAATTGCCCCTGAAAGTGTGTTTTTTAATTATCTATTATTTCATTTTCACGAGCAGAAAACTCAAATAGGTGGTAATCAAAGAGAAGGATGGTGTCCCCTCAATTTCTTTCCATCAATTTATTTCAGTTATGATTTTTCTTATCATAAAAAGTTTATGAACATTTTTGCATTAGTTTTTTATCCTTGTTTATATTTCCTTGCAGAAAATGAAGTATAGTAGGAAAAGTATTTAACTGACTTATGTTTAAAGCCAGAAAAGTCAGTAAATACTGATTACATTCAAACTGACTGATAACAATACAATTCTAATCTTTTGTTACAAATATCACCTATTTTTCATTTTCAGACTGTTCACCAATTGATAATAAATAGTTTTTTCCATGGTAAGAGTTAATCAGTTAATCAGCTGTATAAACATATCATTTTGCCAGGTAAGGGCTGTTAGATTTATCATTCTGCAACCAGAAGGTAAACAAGTTAATCAGATTATTTTCACTTCCCACTCAGATGCCTAAACAGACTTAATTCCTTTTTTCCAGGTCATGTACGGATATATTCTATATACCAGAATTAACCCAAAACAAATCATACCAGGTCGCTTCAAGAGAAATTCAAACAAAGCTGAAAGCATTAGCCAAGACCATTGCTGTACATACTAATAAATGTCAACAGGAGAAAGAGAACCTTCAGAAAAGAAAGGCAGAGTTACTAGATGATATCAGAAAATTCCGACAAGAAATTAATGACCAACTTGACAAGCTGAAAAAAAATGTTCTAAAGATGAGATAGCAAACAAATTCAAACTTCTTGAAGACAAGATTGAAGAAGGTCTCAAACAGCTACAAGAGAGCAAAGCAAAGGTGATATCAGCTAATGTAAATTTAGCATCTCCACACCCAAATGAGGCTGAATTGTTTGTTCATGTGAAAGTGGGAGAAAATGCTGAAAATGTTGCAAACAAATTTATAGAAGATACCAAAATGAAGATGACAGTAAGTGACATAGAGTTTCAACCTGACAGAAAGCTCATTCATCAGCTGAAACAAAACAAAACAATTGGCATGCTGACAGAGAAAGCTACAAATACTGCTGACAAGTTGCTTCAGATTACAGAAGAACAATCATACTGTGTCAAAGTTATGTCTGATGAACAAAAATGTAATATCTGCAGTTCCTGCTATATGGAAGATGATACAATAATCCTAGCTGATTACAACAACAATAAGCTTAAACGGTTAGAGAGTCACAATTATATTATCACAGATTACTATAATTTACCTGGAGAGCATTGGCAAACATGTAAAATTAATGAAACACAAGTAGCAGTAACATTATTCAGCCAACAGAAAGTTCATTACATTTCTATAAACAGAGAAATGAAAACAACAAACAAGATTAAAACTGATTTTACCTGTTTTGGTCTTGCATATGCAAACAATCATTTATATATTTCTGATGACACATCAGTCTATATCTTCACAATGTCTGGCAAGAAACTTAAACAGTTTAGTACTGACCAGTCAGGACAGGAACTGTTCTCTAACATAATCAGTCTAGCTGTCAGTAAGGATGCTACAAGGATTTATGTGGCTGATGGTTATAAAGGACTGATAGTACTTGACAAAAATGGTCAGATTGTTACAACATTTAATGGTAAACAATTACAGGGGGCTAATTATTGTCATCTCACTGAAGCAGGTAGTGTGCTGGTTTCTGGACTTCACTCCAATAACGTTTTACAGTTTACATCTGATGGTGAGCTGATGGGAGAGGTCATAAAAGCTGACAGTAAAAAACAAGGAATAAACTCAGTTTGTTGCAATCAACAAATGTCTAAGATGTGTATAGGCAGAGGAGATGAAGACAATATTGAAGTGTACAGTATCTGATTAGTCAATAAGTAAATAAATAAAAAAAAACAATAATTTATAATCATGATATCAATTAAGAGTTATTGTACTATAAATGTTAAACAGAATGTTATCAGTGTTAATGAGAAAATTGTTATTGAAGGGATTTGGTAATTGTCATTAAATATAAGAATGACCTACAACATTAAATTAGACAATCATGAAAAATAATGACATGAAGAAATATATGTAAGTGAATTTCATACTCAAACATGCTTTATACAAGTCAAAGAGTGTGACTTTATATTATAAATGGACATACATTATAAGTAAATAACATTTTGATATTGCATATTTTATACATGAACATAATTAATATCATAAACATAAAGTGGATAACAATTTTTTTATATTCTCAAAGTTTCTCTATTTTATATCCTAAACAAATTGCCCAAGTAGATTATAGGAATATGATTTAGATATTGTAATGAAGCATTTTTTTATAATTCTATAATATGTACCCACATATTTCATTGTTCAAAGTTTTACATTGTGCATTGTTAATATCATATACATGTACTAACAAAATGCATATATCTACTTTACATGGAGTCACATTTGTATAATGGCTAATCAATATTCAACATATTTATTTTCATAAACAATTTCTCCTTTCTATGACATTATCTTGTTGCTAGTATGTAAATCATGTTGCGGTCACAAGAAAAGTATGGTATAATTGTAGATGTTTATAAAACGAGATAATTAGAATGTTGCACAAAACATTTATTAAATAAACAAATTGTCTGAATCAATCTTAATTACTCTGTTGTTGTTTCATCTCAAGGCTACTTTCGAACTGTACTGATGGAGAAAGATATAAAATATCTTTCTTTGTATTTTTGTGCAGGTATTTTGGAAAAACACTTCTGACCATAAGAATTGAGAAAGCCCAGCGATCTGTAAGCTATATACATTGTAGATACATGTAACTTCCTAATATGAAAGAATCCAATGTCCCTAGCAGGATAAAATCCCTTATGAACAAGGGTAAATTGTTTTGTGTGTGTGTGTTTGTTTTTTATGGATTTTACATCTCACAAACACAAAATATGTTATATCACATTGTTCCAGCTTTACTGGTAAAGGAAGACGTCAAATGCACATCTGTACATTTTGTCAGGCAAAAACGGGCACATGCGTAGAACCACTAACTAGATAGTCTACAAGTGGTTTGAAGTCAACAACCTTAACCATCCCGCCACAAATAGCCCTCAAATGTCTATTTAATGGAGGTCAGCAACTTTGACATTTTGGCCACAGGTAAATCATGGTCAGCAACCTTAACCTTTTGGTCACAAATACCCTTCAGGGGTCACTTGAATCGAGGTCAGCAGCTTCAACCTTTCAGCAACTGACACCCCTCAAGGGTTAAATGAATTGAGGTCAGCAACTTTTACTACTCAATAACGGACGCCCCTCTAAGGTCAATTCAATCGAGGTCACCATCCTTAACCTATCGACCACGGATGCCCCTCAAGAGTCAATTGAATGAAGGTCAGCAACCATAACCTTTTGGCCAGGGACACCCCTCAAGATCAGCAACCTATACTACTCGGCCTCGAACGCAACTCAAGGGTTAACTGCATTGAGAAAAGCAACATTTACATTTCGCCCACGGACGTCCCTCAAGGGTCAATTGAATCAAGGTCAGCGATTTATCACTCAACCAGGGACAACCCTCAAAGGTCAATTAAATCGAGGTCAGCTATCTTAATCTTTGGGCAACGGACGCCCCTAAAGGGTCAAATGAATCTAGGTAAGGAACCTTAACCTCGGCCAATGATGCACCTCAAGGGTCAATCGAATCCAGGTCAGCAATCTTAACTTCTCAGCCAGGAACATTCCTGAAGGGTCAATTGAATCAAAGTCAGCAACCTTAACCTAATTGCCATGGAGGCCCCTCAAGGGTCAATTGAGTTGAAATAAGCAACCTTAATATTTTGGCCTGGGCGCCTCTTTAGGGTCAATATAATCAAGGTCAGCAACATTAACCTCTCGGCCACGGACACCCCTTAAGGGTCAACCGAATCCAGGTCAGCAAACTTAACCCCTCAGAAAAGGGACGCTCCTCTAAGTACAATTAAACAAAGGTCAGCAACTTTAAATATTTAGCAATAAAAATAAACTAGAACTATCACTAAATGTGATTAATACCCCCGCAAGACTGCTTCAGAAATGAGGAAGTTAATAGTAACAGAATACCTATAGCAAAAGTATTGAAATAGAGTTATGGTTGTGGGCAATGAAAGATAGTTGTAGTTCTTGTATGTTACATTTCCTTTCAATTCGGTTGAACATTGATGAAGTTTTATTGAATTACTCTGTAATAAGTCCAGAAAGAGTTACGCTTCTTGAGCACTGCACTTCCTCTCATTGGGCTTGACCATTGTATGAAGTTGCATTGAAGTCTAAACATTAGTTTTTAAGTTATACATCGGACATGGAATAGGAACAAAGGGCAATAACTCTACAAATAGTAAAGATAGAGTTATGGTTATTGTACACTGCACTTCCTCTTATTGCGCTTGACAATTGTATGAAGTTGTATTGAATTCGAACTACTAGTTTTAAAGTTGTGCACTGGACAAAAAAGGAACAAAGGGCAATAACTGTAATTTGTCCAAATAGAGATATGGTTCTGTGCACGGTTCTTCATCTCACTGCCCTTGACCATTGTATGAAGTTTCATTGAATTCCAACCATTAATTATCAAGTTATACTGGACAATAAAAAGTAAAAAAGGGCAAAACACTTAAATGAGTCAAGAAAGAGTGGTGGTTTCTGTGCATTGTGCTTTCTCTCAAAATACTTGACCATTGTATGAAATTGTATTGAATTCCAACTAGTAGTTTTTAAGTTATGCTCTGGACAAGAAAGAGGCAATGGAAAAGTAACAAAGGAAAACAAGCAATTATCATACTATTGCAAGCAATCCATAAGTCCCCTACCGGTTAGAACCCCATCAACATTCTGAAGGGCCATTGGCCATTCACTTATGTTTCAATTTTTCTCTATTTTAAGTAAACTTGTTGAAAAGTTCTTTAAAATTGATCAAATGAAACAGTTTTTTTAACAGACAGACAGACGGACTGAAGGACACTCTAAAGTTAATATTTGAAACATCCCTGTTACCAAAATATAACATTTTAAAAGCAAAATTCTTAAAGAGGAGATAACTCTTGAATTAAAGATGCAATTTCATAAAAAAATTCAGCTCTTTTTGACTCAAAATCACGAATATTGTTATATTTACCATGTTTTAAGCCTATTTGTTGCCAAGGCAACTGATATTTTTTCAAAATAGGAAGAACAGATAAGACGTGCATAATCTCAAGACTGCCATCTACCCATAAGTCAATTTTCATAAAAATATTTCCAGTACTTTTTGAGTTATCACTGGATTCAGTTTATGTGTAAAATTTGCCATATTTTCAGCCTATTTGTTGCCATAGCAACTAGAATTTTCAACATAGGAAGAAAAGAAAATGACGTGCATAATTCCAAGACTGCCATCTACCCATATGTCAAGTTTCATAAAAATATTTCCAGTACTTTTTGCGTTATCACTGGATCCAGTTTATGTGTAAAATTTGCCATATTTTTAGCCTATTTGTTGCCATAGCAACCAAAATTTTCAACATAGGAAGAATAGAAAATGACGTGCATAATCTCCATACTGCCATCTATCCATATACCAAGTTTCATAAAAATATTTTCAATACTTTTCTAGTTATCGCGGGATCAAGTTTTGTGGACGGACGGACTGACGGACTGACAGACGGACGGACAGACGGACAGACGGACGGAGGGTAAACCTAAAGTCCCCTCCGGTAAACCGGTAGGGGACTAATAACTCTATAATTTCTCTGGACAGAGTTATGGTTCTTGTGCACTGCACTTCCTCTTATTGTACTTGACCATTGTATGAAGTTGTTTTGAATTCCAACCAGTATTTTTCAAGTTAAGCTCAGAACAAGGAAAAAGTATCAAAAGCAATAACTCTGTAATTTGTCAAAATAGAGTTATGGCTTTTGTGCACTGCACTTCCTCTCAATGTGATTGACGATTGTATGAAGTTGTATTGAATTTCAACTAGTAGTTTTAATGTTGAATGATAGACTTGTTGAATGGAAGATTATTGAATGTTTACCTTTTGATTTTTATTTAACGGTTTGTAATATTAATTTTGTTTAGTCTGTTATCATTCAATCATATTGCAGTGTAATTATTGAAATAAAAAATAAGATACCATTAATGATCATGATCAAAGGAACTATGTAAAATAACTAAAGTTCTATATTCAAGCTAATCTTTTCTTACATCAAAGTCATAATTATCTATTGTATGGAAAGTGTGGGGTTATGTCCACTCTATAAAATTGAAGGTGTGGGGTTTTGTCAACTCTATAAAATTCATGTGTGGGGTTTTGTCCACTCTATAAAATTTTGAGGTGTGGGGTTTTGACATGTGGGGTTTTGTCCTACATTCTTGTTGACTAGACACGACCATCAGTGTACTTTTATTAAAAACAACATATCATGACCTTTGAAATACAAGTTTGAGGTAGGGACGTGATTCTTGTCTTGGACATATTAATATTATGTCCAACACATTTATGCATAACAATTTTTAAATCAATTTCAATTTCAATCAATGAAACTGGAGTGTGACCTTGACATTTTAGCATCAGACATAGACTTGCACATGACACATTACAAAAATGTGCTACACATTTTTACAAAATCAATTTAATATCCATCCAAAAATGAAAGTGATGGACTGGGCAAAGTTCGAACAGAAAGACAAAAGGACCGACACTACAATAAGAGTCTTCGCAGGGTGGGGGCAACGCTCTAAGCATATACTTTTCTCAAAGCAAACAAATGAATGGTTTAAACAAATCTTTTGAAAGAAAATCAAGAAAAATTTTTTTTAGAAAGTAAATTAAAAAAAGAAAAATCTTTTAATATCTCTATCAAGTCACACTTCTTGTTTAGTCTGAGTATGAATCATTTCCATATATTAATGACAAATTAAAAAAAATAAGAGCAGAATTCAATCATTTGACGGTTAATGAAATTAGAGGTCAATGTCATATCTATATTATTAACCATGTTCGTTTGATAAGAAGTGCTATTTTGTTCATGTATAACTCAACTCAGTACATCAATAACAAAATAATTATAATTTAACCTGAATTCAAAAATTTGACCTTGATGGTCAAGGTCATTTAAAGATCAAGGTCTGTTCAACATTTGAGAAGGTCTTGTCCAAAGGTTGTTATGTCTAAGTATGACAATAATGTATTGATTAATTACCAAGTTACAGCCAATGATAGCAATAATCAGTGAAAATTCAGTAGTTTGATCTTCAAGGTCAATTTCATACACGAGTCAGGGTCAATTTGAAGTTGATATACATGGAAGTCCTGACCTAAAAGATGTTTTGTTGAAGTTGATAATTCTAAAAATAACACAGTTATAGCCAGTTACAGAAAAATAATCATTTATTTCACCTTGATGGTCAAGTTAAATTAAAGTTCAAGGTCACAGCTTAATTATTCAATATGTTTGCTTGGAAGCAAATCTTCTATTGTCCAAGTATAAATCAAATGAGTACAAAAATAATATTAAAACAATTAAACCAGAATTTAATAATTTGACCTTGATGGCAAAGATCATTTAAAGCTCAAAGTCAAGGTCAGTTCAAACTATTAGAAAGTCTCGTCTAAAAGGTTTCTTTGTTCAAGTATAAAGATAATACATTTTTAATTACCGAATTTTAGTCAATTATGGCAAAAATAAGTCACATTTCAATAAGTTAACCTTCATGGTCAAGGTCACAAACAAGCGAAGATCAATTCGAGTTTGATACACATGAAAATCTTATCCTAAATGTGGTATCTTAATATGAATCAATCCATTAATTAATGATATTTTTTTGAAAATAGCCAGTTTCTGGGAAAAAATGAATATTTCAATACTTAAAGGTAAATGTCATTTATGAGTGAAGGTAAGGTTATACCTGGTTAACTTGAAGGCCTATTCATTTAGATCAATGTGTTTAAGTTTGAAGACAATCCTCACACTTATAAGATAAAAGAAGAAAGTACCTATTTTGTGACATTATTTGTAATAAAGGTGGCAAGATGTAAGTAAAGTAATATTTTGACTCTCATACAAAATACTAAATCAGCATTACTAAAAAAGCGATAGAAAAAAGATGATTGAGATAATTGGCAAATGACCTACCTTTTTGGAAACTATAAAAAATATAACAAAAATAAAAAATTGAGTAATAAAAATAATACCATTTCTGAGGCATACTTATTCTTGAACAGATTTCATAAAAATATTTACACATTAGATTTAGCTTTATACTATTTAAGTAGTAAATGGACCAGAGGTTTAAAATAAGCAACTAAAATCCATAAATTTGGCAAGAAGAAAATACCTCCAAGCTTAAATGCAATGGTTATTAAAATACTAACAGCTAAACTAGCATCAAAAGTCTTCTTTTACTGGCACATAAAGAACAGCTATTCCCTTGTCAGAATTTACTTCAATCTGAATCAATTTCATGAAAATAGACTTATATAGTTGAATAGTAGAAAAAGTTTGTAAAAATTGACATTGTTTAAATAAAGTACAAACATGTTCAAGAAAATTTATTTACTTCTTATGATTTATGTGTCGCATTGAAGGTTCCATGATAACCGCCGTATGAACACATCTGCAGATGTTTCTAAATTCAAAATTTCACCATTTATGTGTTTAAATGTTGAATTCTGCTTAAGCCGGTGCTAGGGGTCGTGGACGGTAACTTTCCAGTACTGTCCATAACAGGCTCAGTCAAACCGAACCTGCAACATTTTACAATTTTGTCGTATTGGGCTTTCTTTATGGATTCTGTTTTCTCTATTTTATATTCAATTACAGTAGTTAAAACTGACTTCATACATTATATGTTTAACTGTTACTCTGGACAAAAATAAACATTTTTCTTTCCTGTGAGAAAGCTATCCTTCATCAGTGGTTCTTATCAGGACACTGACGAGTCGTGCCTGAACTAATGCATGAAGGGGCACCTGACGGCTTCCTCCACCATTAAAGTTGGATTTTTTCCATATGACCTCTACTGTGTTAGAGTGACTTAAAAGCTCAATAAAAAATGGAAAGACTTCACAACTCAACACGTATACACGAGAAAATTATGGTCTTAAAGCAATAAACTTTTCCTCTACATGTGTTAAAAGTGAACAAAGTAAAAAATAACTTATTATTTTTCTATTAGTTTAACATGCAAGGTAATGGTAATCTGCATACTTTGGCTCATTTTAGGTTAAGTTTTGTGGAATGTCTGTGTCCTATGTCATCTGAACCGTATATATTTACTTAACACAACACTTTCTGGCCCATAATTTTCAAAAACAAAAAAACAGTACATTATTGACAAATGTAAACCTTTTTGGTCGAACAAATTATCAAGACAATCATTTTTTAAAGTGTGTAATTAAGTGTGAACATGAGAGATAATAAAGTCTTTGTTTTCAACATTCACTACTGTCACTTAATCCTATAAAGTTAAATTAAAGGTGATTGTTATTCATTCAAGAATTAAGAAGAGAAAAGGCTTTATTGTTGAAAAGGCACTATGAAGAGACACGTTTAAAGTGACGGTAGGAATAAAAATCTTTGTTTAAAATGATCTATTTTATAGATCTATCTTTAGGCGTTGTAGTTAAGTCAACAAAGTTAACCGGTTTCAACAAGATATTCTACAAAAGGGCTACAGGTGGATAAAAAGATACGGATATTCTTTCTGATGAAATATTTGATGTAATTTGTTCAATATGTAAGAAATCGGGTATAAAAACTGAGAGTGAAAAATTTGTGAAGATTGCATGAAACAAATGAAAATGAAATAAGGACAAGCTAAAATCTATATTGAGACGTTTTATTGATCAACAAAGTAAACAGGTTTCAAAAAGATATTCTGCAAAATGGCTACAGGTGGAGAAATAGATACGGATAATCTTCATGATGAAATATTTGATGTACTTTGTTCAATGTGTAAAAATCGAGGTAAACATTCTGAAGGTGAAAAATTCTGTGTAGAATGTCATGAATATTTCTGTTTAAATTGTGTCACAGTTCACAGTCAAGTTCCTCTGTGTGTTGGTCACAAGGTGTTGGATAAATCTCAAGTTAAGTCAGGAACCAGTAAAGCTCTACCGACGGCACCAGCAGAAAGATGTGACAGACACAGTCATAAACACATTGATATGTACTGTCAGAATCATGATAATGTTGGCTGTTCTACATGTATGGCAATTGATCACAGGTAACTTTTAGCATAATAATCATTTATACATTTTCATTAATACTTAGTATTTATTACTTAAAGCTGACAGCCTCATCATATTTTGCCCTGTAAGTGAGCTTTTTTAAAAATTATTTATTGATTCATTTTCAAAAGCAGATGTGTCTCTAAAGTGTGGTAACCAAAAAGAAGGATGGTGGCCCTAATTTTCTTTCCATAGATTTATTGCAGTTTTATTTTTTTTTTTAGTTATGAAAAGTTTAAGAACATTTTTGCATTAGTTTTAGTCATCCTTGCTTAAATTTCCTTGCAGAAAATGAAGCATAATAGGAAAAGTCTTTAACTAAATTATGTCATCAATTCACAGCCAGACAAGTCAGTTACATTCAAACTGACAAAGCAATGATTACAACACAATTTTAATCTTTTTCTACAAATATCACCTACTTTTATTTTCAGACTGTTCATCAATTGAAAATAAATAGGTGTTTTTTTACTGGGTAAGAATTAATAAATTAATCAGCTTAATTAACTTATTACTTTGGCAGGTAAGGGCTGATAGATTTATCATTCTGCAACCTGAAGGTTAACAAGATAATCAGATTAATGTTTTTC
Organism: Ruditapes philippinarum; assembly: GCF_026571515.1. Lineage (NCBI taxonomy): Eukaryota > Metazoa > Mollusca > Bivalvia > Venerida > Veneridae > Ruditapes > Ruditapes philippinarum. The sequence goes on from NW_026862799.1 coordinate 34,603, forward strand.
CCTCTTAGATGCCTAAACAGACTTAATTCCTTTTTTTTCAGATCATGTAAGGATATATTCTATATACCAGACTTCATCCAAAACAAATCTTACCAAGTGGCTTCAAGAGAAATTCAAACAAAGCTGAAGGCATTAGCCAAGATCTTTGCTGTACAAGCTAACAACTTTCAACAGGATAAACAGAACCTTCTGAAAAGAAAGGCTGAATTACTGGATGATATCAGAAAATTCCGACAAGAAATTAATGATCAACTTGACAAGCTTGAGAAGAGTTCTATAGATGAGATAGCAAATAAATTCAAACTTCTTGAAGACAAGATTGAAGAAGGTCTCAAACAGCTGCAAGAACACAAAGCAAAGGTCACATCAGCTTATGATAAATTAGCATCTCCAAACCCAAATCAAGCTGAATTGTTTGTTCATGTAAAAATGGGGGAAGATGCTGAAAATGTTGCCAACAAATTTATAGAAGATACCAAAGTGAATAAAACAGTAAGTGACATAGAGTTCCATTCTTACAGAAATCTCCTTCAACAGCTGAAACAAAACAAATCAATTGGCATGCTAACAGAGAAAACTATAGAGACTGCTGACAAGTTGCTTCAGATTACAGGAGGACAATCGTGCTGTGTCAAACAAAAGTCTGATGAAGAAATTAGTGATATCTACTCTGCCTGCTACATGGAAGATGATACAATAATCCTAGCTGATTTCAGCAACAACAAGCTTAAACGGTTAGATAGTCAAAATTATATCATCACAGATTGCTATAATCTACATGGAGAGCCATATCAAATATGTAAAATTCATGAAACACAAGTAGCAGTAACATTATACACCAAACAGGAAGTTCATTTCATTTCTGTAGACAGTCAAATGAAAACATTAAACAAGATTAAAACTGATTTTTACTGTATTGGTCTTGCATATGCAAACAATGATTTATATATTTCAGATAAGACATCAGTCTATATCTACACAATGTCTGGCAGGAAACTTAAACAGTTAAGTACTGACCAGCCAGGACAGAAACTGTTCTCTGACATACAAAGTCTAGCTGTCAGTAAGGATGCTACAAGGATTTATGTTGCTGATGGTCATAAAGGACTGAAAGTACTAGACAACAATGGTCAGATTGTTACAACATTTAATGGTGAACAATTAAAGAGGGCTTCATATTGTCATCTTACTGAAGCAGGTAGTGTGCTGGTATCTGGATTTGACTCCAATAATGTTTTACAGCTTACATCTGATGGTAAGCTGATAGGAGAGGTCATAAAAGCTGTCAGTGGAAAACCAGGAATTCGGTCAGTATGTTGTAATCAACAAATGTCTAAGATGTGTATAAGCAGATTTAACACAGACAACATTGAAGTGTATGATATCTGATCAGTTGATAAGTAAATAAATTTAAAAAAAACAATGATTTATAATCATGATATCAATTAAGAGTTATTGTAATATAAATGTTAAACAGAGTGTTATAAATGTCAATGATAAAATTGTTATTGAAGGATGTGGTAATTGTCATTAAATATAAGAATGAATCTACAACATGAAATAAGACAATCATGAAAAAAAGTGATATGAACATATATGTTTTTGCATACTCAGAAATTCTTTATATATGATATACAACTATGCACAAGTTATCAAGGTGATTTGAGAGTATGACATTATATTATAAATGGACATACATATAAGTAAATAACATTTTTATATTGTATATATTATACATGAACATAATTCATAACATAAACATAAAGTGAATTACATTTTTTTATATTCTCAAAGATTCTATATTTATCCTATACAAGTTACCCAAGTAGATTATAGGAATATGCTTTAGATATTGTAATGAAGCATATTTTATATAATACTAAAATATGTATATACAATTATTTCATTGTTAAAAAAAAATTATATTGTGTATTGTAAATAATATATACATGTTCTAACAATATGCTTATATCTACTTTACATGAAACCACAGTTGTATAATGGCAAAACAATTTTCATTATTTTACATAATTACTTGATTTTTAATGCTTTGTATGACATTAAAATGGTATCTCTGTGATGTTGCTTGTACATGTTGCTTATCATTTGTAAATCATGTTGCAGTCACAAGAAAAAAATATGTATAATTGTAGATGTTTATCAACAAGATACTAATAATTTGAATGATGCAAAAAATTTCAGAATAAACAAATTGCCTGAAACAATCTTAATTACTTTGTTACTGGTGTTGTTGGGTTTTAATAAATATATTTTTCCAACTTTACTGATGGAGAAAGATACATAGATAATTTCCTGTCATGAAAGAATCTAATGTCCCTGGCAGGATAAAGCTCCTCATGAAAAATGGTCAATTTTTTTGTGTGTGTTTTTGGGTTCGTGTGTGTTGGATTGATCGTCTCACAAAAACAGTATAGGTCATCCGACAACTTTTCAGCTTTACTGGTAAAGGAAGACCTCATATGCTCATCTGTACATTACGTCAGGCACAAATGAGTACATGCGTAAAACAACTAGCTAGATGGCTTTCTGACATGTAGAATCTGAAGAGACTGATGCGAGTCGAACTGAAAGAAGTAAGAGGCAAGTGGTGTGAAGTCAATAACCTTAACTTCTCCACCACAAATGCCCCTTAAGGATTAATTGAGACGGGGTCAGCAATGTCAAACTCTCCACCACCCAAACCCTTCAAGGGTCAATTGAATCGAGGTCAGCAACCGTCACCTCTCGGCCACGGACGCCCTCAAGGGTCAATTGATGAATCAAGATCAGCAACCTTTAAGACTCAGCCATGGACGCCACTCTACGGTCAATTGAATTTAAGCCAGCAATCTTAACCTTTCATCAAGGGTCAATTAAATCAACGTCAGCAACCTTTACCACTCGACCACGGACGCCACTCAACGGTCAATTAAATCGAGGGCCAGCAACCTTTACCTCTCAGGCAATGGATGCCCCTCAATTGAATCAAGGTCATCAACCTTAACCTTGGACACAGATGCACCTCAAGGGTCAATTGAATCCAGATTTGAAGTCAATATGTAAAGTAAATGTATTTTACACCCCACACACGTACTGTTAGCTAGTTGTCCTCACATAAAAGATTGCAATGTCCCAAGCAGGATTCAAACCCATTTAGAAAGCTAACTAGATAATTCCTTCACAAAAATGAATTCAAACTTCCTGGCAGGATTTAAATCAACAGTAGAAAGGAGCATGTGATTATATGTCAGAATCAATAACCACTTGGTTATCTTATCTAAACTAGAAATGCCACTGTCATGGCATAAATACCCCTGCATACCAATTTGCCAGAATCAACAGTAGTCATTTAGAGCTCAAGGGCAACCACCCTGCCAAATCTGAGGTTAGGAAGCCAGTGTATTGCTAAGTTATTTATTATTATTGCTTCAAATGTGACAATATCAAAATCAATACACTTTGGACAGGAATTTTTAAGCATTTGAGCAGACAGTATTACTGTAGAAAAAGCTCCTGTAACCTTGACCTTTGTGTACAGTCACCTAAAAATCAATAGAGGTCATCTAATAGTCATATCAAATATGAAGACTGTTGACCAAAGCATTCTTAAGAAATTGAACAGACAAGCTTTTTAGTCAAAGCCCCGTGACCTTGACATTTGACCCAGTAACCTCAAAATCAATAGGAGTCACTTTATGGTCATGATCAACCTCCATGCCAAATATGAAGACCATGGGTCAATGGATTCTTAAGTTATTGGGCGGACAATCTTTTTTTTGGTAAAGGCCCATGTGACCTTGGCCTTTGATCCTTTGACCTCAAAATCAATATGGGTCATCTACTTATCATAACTAACGTCCATGCCAAATATGAAGACTGTGGGTCAAAGGAATAATGACCCATAACCAGATATATACGCCTTTCTTCGTCCTTTTCACCCCCCCCCCCCCCTTTTGTGTTGTCTCAAAAGGTGAGGAAATGCCTTATTTAGGCCCCCAACACTTGCTTTTGTTTGAGAAATGTGGTTTAGAAAAGTGACCACTTTTTAGGCCCTTCCCCCCATCCAAAAGATACATCAGGGGGTTGCTAGAAGGGGGATGTGCCCCCTTCTGTTTGGTGGTTTTGAAGGAGGGCGGTAGTCCCCCTCATGGCCAAGAAAATTTTAGACTTGTGAGAGGCTAAAAATGAAGGTAATGTGTAACCAATGCTGAAAAGCCTTTGACTCTATCTCAATCCATTGAGAAGTTGCAGCACTTTGAAATCAATTTTGATGGAAACTAGAAATGTGTCCATAGGACACGAATGCCCCCACAAGCCACTGTTCTGTCAATCTTATGACTCTAGGTCAAATATTTTTTGCACTACATGTGCAACAAGTTGAAAACTAAAAATCAACAAAGGGCCATAATTCTGTTAAATTTGGTCGCAGCAAAAATTCCTTCCTTAAACACCATCTACACATTAAGGTTGTTCATCCCTAGAAGTTTAAGCAAAATCTGCCGTCCGGTTTAAAAGGAGTTGCGTTCACAAAATTTCTATATGGTATATAGTGAAAAAATCAACAAAGGGCCATAATTCTGTTAAATTTTGTCGCAGCAAAAATTTCTTCCTTTACTGCCATCTACACATTAAGGTTGTTCATCCCTGTAAGTTTAAGCAAAATCTGCCGTCCGGTTTAACAGGAGTTGCGTTCACAAAATTTCTACATAGTATATAGTGAAAAAAATCAACAAATATTCATAATTCTGTTAAATTTGGTCGCAGCAAATATTCCTTCCTTTACTGCCAACTACACATTTATGTTGTTCATCCCTGTAAGTTTAAGCAAAATTTGCCATCCGGTTTAAGAGGATTTGCTTTCACAAGATTTCGGGACGTACGGACGGACAGACAAACGGACGAACAAGTGCAACGATATATGCTCCCACTTTTCATAAAATGCAATGGGTTAAGTAATCGAGTGGACAAGCTTTTTTTTTTTTAATTCAAAACCCCTGTGACCTTGACCTTTAACCCAGTGACCTCAAAATCAATAGGAGTCATCTACTAATCACGACTAACCTCCATGCCAAACATGAAGACTGTGATTCAAAGGTATCTTAAGTTATTTGGCAGACAACCTTTCTTGTCAAGGCACCTGTGACTTTGACCTATGACCTCAAAATCAATAGTGGTCATCTACTAATCATGACTAACCACAATGCCAAATATAAAGACTGTGGGTCAAAGGAATCTTAAGTTGTTGTGGGGACAAGGAAAAACTGACAGACGGCCGGACGGAACATTTTTTAACTTTTCCTTAAAGCAAACAAATAAATTGTTCTTTATAAATTTATTTATTAAAGAAGATTTTTTTTTGATTATCTGCCTTTTTAATTTATAATGTCAAACTTTGATTGTGAACATGAATACCAAAGCTTTGATAAAAAGTTTCTGACATTGATTCCCTGTGAATTTTATATATCATCTGAGTTAGTCCAGATTAGGGGTGTCACATATATCGGTTTAAAAGGGTACTGTCTTTTTAGCTAAAAACCGGTTTGAAACCTGTAACCGAGTATTTGACTAAGGGGCGGAAAAGATTTAAATTGATTCTAAATATTACCTTAGCTTTTTTTATGACTAGATATCACAATTGTTTGTATTTTAGTTGTACTTAACAATGTGTTTTTTCCGATCTGATCAATTAATGTGCAATCCATAGCTCCATATGTATTGTAATCATTTTGAGTAACAAAATAGGAACAAAATGGCATATCTTGACATAAAGAAACAAAGTTAATGTTGAAAATCTAAGGATTTATTAGTACAGTCAGTTAAATGTTTTACACGGTTATTAAGTCGTCATTTAAAAGGTTAGCATTTTTTCTAACCATACCTGATAGTCTCTCAAATTTAAAAATAAAACATTGTAGTTTTGAACATTTTTATTATTAAATAAAACATAAATAATAACTTACACAATTCGTGAAAACTATGTCACATCGTCCGTATCACTAACAATGGACCAGTAATTATTGACTATCATTTTCCATGTTTTACTGATATCTTTATTTATTAAAGATATACTATGCTCAAATTTGACATAAGAAAATTTTGATAATTCCTACACAGTCTCTTTGTAAATATAAAATAAACAGGTTTTAACTTCACACAAAGTAGATATGTTTAAAAGTCTACACACTATATGTGGTCATAATATGAATATAAAGTGTCATTAGAAAACTGGCATATTTTTTCAGAAAATTTAAAGACCTGTAATAGGGAATGCAGCTTCCCATACACAGTTTATTTATTCTAATTTATTCAAAACAGAGACATAATCATTAAGAATTTCATAGATTTCAAAAAAATTCTGTGATTAAAATATTTCACTAAAGGATGAGCATAGTATATCTTTAATACTTCTAAAAAAAAAAAAAGTATAATCCAGTAATGATCTTATACCACACTAATATATATGATAGGCAATCTAAATTCTGGCACTAATTGGAAACTATCATAAACTTTATCATCAAATATAACATATTTCTTCAAAAATAATTCAAATACATGTATTCATTATAGTAATTATCGCAGTGTCAATCCCATAAAGCTAAAAAAACTTTTTTTAGTGAAAATAAAATTAAATAATTTTTTTTATACAAATAAAAATAAAATGTGTTTACAGTTCCTTTTAACAGATAAAAGAATTACATGTATTATAAAGTCTAATAGATATAAAATCAAACATAACACTTAACAAAAGCTGTCGCTCCTCTCAGTGGTGGATAATACACTGAATATTTTCAAAATAATAAATATTATTTGTATTAAAGGTCACAATAACCTTGACCTTTGACCTTTTTGACCTGAAAATGGTTGTGTCATGCAAAACTCATCAAGATGCACCCACATATCAAGTTTACATGTCACATTTAAAGTTTAACTTCCTGCACAAATATATGAATGTATCAAAAGTTTACACCTACTAAAAAATATTATCTTTAATATACTTATAGAAACAAATATATCTCATTAAATGTAATTATTTACATCAAATAATAAAAAAATATCTTGACAGATTTCAAGTTTATAGGCATATCAGCATATTATATTATATTTTATCCGAGATATATGAGATAAATAACAAAGGCTTTAATCGAAGTAACATACAATTAGTAAAACATTTAGTAATACTGAAATGACAACATTAACAATCTTTTTCATTACAGTTCCCATAAAAATAAACGAAAACAAGATATGTTTGTAAAACATGTATGCCCCCTATCAGCAGCCAATTAGTCATGTGATAAGGTTATTATGCATGACTTCTGACCCAGTGATCAAACAATTAATAAGGGTTATCAAGTATCTACTGGTCATGACCTTAACCTTTGACCCCTTGACCCAAAACTCAATAGGGGTCATCTGCTGGTCCCGACCAATCATCATACAAAGTTTGAAGTTCCTAGGCCTAAGCGTTTTTAGTTAATTGATCAGAAACCGTTTTTACCTACAAGGTCAATGTGACCTTGACCTTTGACCACTTGACCCCAAAATCAATAGGTCATCTGCTGGTCATGACCAATCACCATACCAAGTTTGAAGTTCCTAGGCCTAAGGGTTCTTAAGTTATTGATTGGAAAGCATTTTTACCTACAAGGTCAATGTGACTTTGCCCTTTGACCCCTTAACCCCAATATCAATAGGGGTCATCTGCTGGTCATGACCAATCACCATACCAAGTTTGAAGTTCCTAGGCCTAAGGGTTCTTTAGTTATTGATCGGAAACCGTTTTTACCTAAGAGGTAAATGTGACCTTGACCTTTGACCCCTTGAACCCAAAATCAAAAGGGGTATTCTACTGATCATGACCAATAACCATATCAAGTTTGAAGTCCCTAGGCCTTAGGGTTCTTTTGTTATTGATCGGAAACCGTTTTTACCCAAGAGGTCAATGTGACCTTGACCTTTGACCCCTTGACCCCAAAATCAATAGGGGTCATCTACTGGTCATGACCAATCACCATACCAAGTTTGAAGTTCCTAGGCCTAAGGGTTCTTTAGTTATCACTCTGAAACCATTTGGTCTACGGACCGACGGACCGACAAGTGCAAAGCAATATACCCCCTTTTCTTCGAAATGGGGGCATAAAAATAAATAATAACAATTCTTAGTTTCTCTTCTAAAACATAGATTAATTTGAAAATATTTACTTCTTATTGTAAATTCTATATTGTCAAACATTAACATAAATTAAATATGACCTACTATCATTCACCGTCAAAACAAGAGGACCATAATGGCCTCAATTTGCTCACCTGAGAACCAATTTTTGACTAACTAGGTCATGAACATTTAAGTATAGAAATAAATTTTATCTCCCATTAACTTCTAAATGGACCAAACAGAGATCACGTGTCTTCACGTGTCTGGCAATACATACGAAGACTTTGTCTAGAAGTGAAAACAACCGTTTAATTTAGAGTTCAAAATCAATAAAAATCTGCTTCATCAAAAGTGCGATTTCAAAGAAATTACTAAGTTATCAATCGGAGGGTTTTAGGTATTTGTTTTTCAAGGCTGTAGATGATCTTTGGTAAGAACTTTGAGTAATTCATGTAATTTGTTTTTCGTAGTAAAAATTTTTCCTTGAATCATGCGTGCTTTCAATTTAGATCTATTTGATAAATTGTCTTAAGAACAGATTCTACAGAATGAATTTCTGCTTATATGCAACTGCAGCCAGATACTGAATGTCAAAGTGTACAGTATACTGTATAGTAGAAATATGATAATATTTATCGTTTTTTGTTTGCAATGGCGATGCCATCAAGAATCACAAACTATATACATCATTGAATTGTAAGATTTCGCTGAATGCATACATTTGAGCAAATTTTTTTTCCTTTCTGTTTAGTCTTGTTACCTGTGGGTCTGTTTGTTATTATAGTTACATTTTGGGTTTTTTATGTTTATTTTGGCCGTCAGTTGGATTTTGTTTGTTTTCGGGGGGAGGATGGCGGAACAGCCCACAGAACAGCAGTTGTCTGCGCAGACAAGTGCACAACAATATGAAAGTAGACTGGAACAGGAGAAAATGCATTCTTTTATATCAAAAGAAATGAATATTTTGCAAACCTTCTCATCTAGTGTCAAATCATTTAACGCACAAACCACTATGGTGTGGCAATTATCGAAAGAGGTCGCTGATCTCAAGGCACAAATAGGTCAGAAACGATCAGCAGGAATTACAGATTGTACTTCCATTTCCGGTAACCCCAAAAAGAAAAGTAAACAAACTAATTTTTCAGACATTTCCGATCAGGAGGATTCTGACACTGATGACTTAATACATGGAACGGACGAACCAGTGGTGAAAAACATAGACGAAGAGGTTCAAATCTTTGATGAACTGCAACAATTCTTCAATGACGAAAAAGACGTCGGACCTAAGTTACAGGAGAAGGTGGCTCTGAAATTAAATGCTGCCTTACGACCAATTAAAGTAAATGAGGAAAAAGTTATTTAAAGAGTCTGACAAATGTTCCAAAAGACCTGAGAGAACATAACTGCTCTGCAGTCGACTCCAGTTATAAGGAACTCAATTGTCATTAAAAAATCGTTCGTTATATCCGAAATTCGCTAAAAGCGAAGTAGCAACAACTTGCTGACTTGTTTGAATGGGGAAATTTGCCGTGAAAAATCCACACTTTTCACTGGTTACCGGTGTAACCGGTATCTTACTGCAGCAGTGTTTTAATGCGGGTATTTTATTCAACAATATATTATGTACATGGTACATGTATGATGTATTTATTCATGTAGTATTGTTTGATTTTATTAACCTGTCAATTCCATACTGATTATACGGTCAATGCACAGAATATATTAATATTCGATAAATGTTCAGTAAATTCCGTGAGAGGAATGCAGTAAGATGTGATTAAAGTCATCTAGTTTCTATGATTTAGTTACATTGACCGTTATAGCGCAATTAGGGTGAACTACGGGTATAGTTTATCTGAATGTCCAACGTGTTGTCAGATCGAAACAGAGTATGTCCAGGTTTTTTTCTTATTCATAACTATTTTCAACATTTTTGAAGTTATGGTTGTTTCGTTTTTAATATGTTTTGCACTTTTTTGTAAATACTATACTTTTGTATATAACATTGTTTAAGAATTAATACTGAAAATTCAGTAGGATTTAAATCAATAAATGTAATTTCAGTGCCGTAAATACTATACAAAATGTGACAATTCAGTGTAATTTAGTTGTTTCATATCCGTGTAGACAATTTAGCAAGCGCTTGACCATTTTCATTAAAATAAACCTAAAAATAAAGAAAGAATAAGTCTAAAAAGAATGTCAGAAGAAGGGATCGAACCTTGGACTTCTCATGCATTAGGTAATCACTTAACCGACTGCGCTATTGCGGATGTCACGAGAACCCATATTGAGTTAGTGGCAATTTTCCAAACGTTATTTATATAAACCCCATATTATTAATTCTCATAAAATAAACGGACACAACCGAAGTGGGATCGAATATTTAAATGAGTGCTATAATGTATTCATAATTGACAGGTCAATAAAATCAGACTATACTTGTCTATAAAGTATTATTTTGCTTTTTGTTTATTATCATTTGGTTAATATAGCAAACAAAAACTATCGATTATTTGGTAATTATTGGGTAATTACAGCAATCAACTGAGTTTGCTAAATACAAATTTTCCGTAATAAGTAGGAAATTATGTTGTGAGAACATTTCATTAAGATCTTTATTTTCTAAAGCCATAACTAACATGTGCAATCATTCGATTGTATAGTTATCGAATAGCGTCATTCATGTACTGATCCTAATCGAGCGCATTCCGATATTTCAATTATAACAGTTTGTTATAACCGAGGAAATTTACATGTTTTCCTCATTTAGGGCTTGAAAAAAATTGGTTCATTATAGCCGAAAATTCATTTTAAGCAAGTATGTATTAAGCGATGCGAGTTAATATAAAATAAAGAAGGAATCGGCTGGGGATGACAGATTTTAAGTTCGCTATAAACGATAATTCGTTATAAGCGAGTTTGTTATTAGTGGAGTCGACTGTAGGTCATTTGTTTCTTATCATCATAAAGTATCTTTAAGGAGAATCACCTTTAGTTATATCTTGTTTGTTTTAATAAAAAAAACTGTTTAAATTACAGATGGAGATTCTTGAAGAACATATGTTTTTTGGCCGAAAGAAGCCCTTTTATTCTTATATCTCTGTACAAAGATTATGAGAAGGAGTTAGAAAACCCTAAACAAAGATAAAGGACATAATTAAAGGTAATCGCTATTGACCCACCATTAGCGGTAGGTACTTACGGGGACACCAGTGAGAAGAGGTTTCGGTAGAAACCGAAAGGTTACGGTAAAAACCGTAACTCCGCCCTCTCTTATAGAAAAGCCGGGATCCGGGGTGGTATTAAACATATTGTAATCCCGGGAATTGACAGCCTGTTCTCGGTGACATCGACACAGAATCAGACTTGTTATATTCAAATAATTTTACACCTATCAATATATGAGTATATTGTACCTTTAATAATATTAAAACAAACGTTTCAATAGGACAAATGATCATTTTCCCTATATACGTGGGTAGACAGACGTTTCACTATTGAGACGGTTCACACCAAGACGTTTCACTCCCAATTGAAGACCCTTTTTATACCAAAATTATTTTGATACTTATGATATACTAAAATAGACCTAAAATTTTGAATTGAATTGAACCAAAATAGTCCTTAAATTTAATAAAAATATATTAAAAAGGGGGGATTTTACTTTTTTTGTCAAGTACTTTAAGTTCTATCATTTCAGTTATCTTATCTTCTTTATTGTTGTTTCGAAATAAGGTATTTTTCTATTCCTGGATTCATAGGTGCAATTATCACATTATTTCACTTAAAGAATTTTTTTGATTAAAATAACACTTTAATATAACTTAACTATTTGATCTTTTGTAAACATGGACTCATAAGGCAATTTTAATTTCAAGCATAACAAACTTGTTACAACAATTAACTGTGAGTAATGTGTTGTTTTGTTGGGATAAAAAATGTTGAATTATTTAATGCTAGTATAGTGCTTTTGCGATATATGTCAAAAATTTTGAAATCAGAAATATCTTTAAATTGAATTATAAGCATTTGGACTTTTTCGATATTTGCCATGTATAATCACTTATGCAGAAGTTTCTGTGTTTAAATTGGCTGTTGTCAAAAAATATTTTAATGGTCCAATAAAACAACTGATTAGTAAACTGTTGATGCCTAAGTGCAGTGTTTATACAACTGATTTAATAGTGGTGTCAAACTGTTAGTTGATGGTCTCAGTGTTTATACAACTAATTAGGTGATGAGATAACACCACAATTACTTTAGTTTGTTTAATGGCTACTGTTTAATAAATTGATGAAGAAATTAATTTTTAATATAATTTATTTTATATACATGTTTCGCATTTCATTGTTTAAGACTTACAAAAAGTAATCATTATATTTAATATATAGATATTTTTTTATTATTTGAATATTATTAAGTACTTTATACTGGTGGTGATTTCAATATTTAAACTGGTACTTAAAGTATGTCTTTTTGTTCTTTTTATGCTATTCTATTTTTTTTAATTTACTTTAAATAGAATTTTCTCATGTTGTTACAATTATCAGCTTATAATAAAAGTGATATTTCAGAAATTTGTCTTTTATTTACACCTCTTTTAACTCAATCCATAATTAAAAGAGTAATCTTCTAATAATTCGTATTAACAATACCATTGAAATCAACAGAATGAAACATTAAATTGAATTTCCATTTTAATTTGTTTGATATAAATGAAATTAAAATCTGTTAACTTTCCTACTAAACATCTCTAAAAATTGAGAGTGAAACGTCCATACAATTGACAAAATAAGAGTGAAACGTCTACGTGTGAACTGTCTTTGGAGTACGTGAAACGTCTCAATAGTGAAACGTCTGACACCGTTACGTGTACAGTATTTTAAACAGAATATCTTTGATCTAACATATCACATTCAGAAAAGCCGAGATGGTATTAGATATATAGCGATCCCGGGAATTAACCACTGCCATATCATATTCAGAAAAGCCGGGATAAAAACGCCTTTTTCACCCCTTTTTTGTTGTCTCAAATGGTGAAAAAAATGCCTTATTTAGGCCCCAACACTTGTTTTTGATAGAGAATTGTTGTTTAAAAAAGTGACCACTTTTTCGGCGCGGCCCCCAACCTAAAGATACAGCAGGGGGTGCCAGAAGGTGGATATGTGCCCCCTTCTGTTTGGGGGGTTTGAAGGGGTTGGCAGTCCCACTCATCGCCAAGAAAATTTTGAACATGTGACAGGCTAAAAATGACCCCAGATCGATCATAAGGTAACGTGTAACCAACGCTGAAAAGCATTTGACTCTATCTCAATCCATTAAGAAGTTGCATCACTTTGAAATCAATTTTGATGGAAATTTTTTTTTTATCAATTATGTTTAGTATATCTTATGATCTTTTCTAAAATAATATTTAAATACATGAACATAAAATTTAGCCATAAATTATATAAACAAAAACTTTTGCTTTTTTTCAGTTTAGGCATATAATTACAAATATTGCGATTTCCGCATTTAAAGTTTGTTAATAAATAGCTCTAAATATATTTAAATCTTAAGTTAAATAATTTACCAATCATTATATACATTAAAAAATAAAAAGTTATCGTTTAATCGCTTTTCTTTACGACAATAATCAACACAAATATAGTTTATTCCTTTTCCCTATATATCTAATACTATCCAGGATCCCGGGCGTCCCGGATCCCGGGAATTCCCCTCTACATCAAACATGGCTACTATACACGTAGCAAAAAGTGACGATGAAGGTGAAAAAATCATTCTACAACATGAAACATTGAACAGTGCCCGATTTGTTACAAGGAAAATAAAGAAGAAGGGTGTAGCCAGTAAATACTTCGTTTTTTTACTGCTTTTTGAAGTTTGTTTTATTTATATTTTTAATTACATATGTTAAGGCTAGATAGGATTTATTTGTGGCCCACCAGTGTAGGTAGGTATTAATAAGAAGATATTTCAAAACTAGATAGCATGTAATTGTGGCCCACCAGTGTAGGTAGGTAATTTTAATTACATATTTCAAGACTAGATAGTTTGTAATAGTGGCCCACCAGTGTAGGTAGGTATTAATGATAAAATATTTCAAAACAAGCTGGCATGTAATGGTTGCCCACCAGTGTAGGTAGGTAATTTTAATTACATATGTTAAGGCTAGATAGGATTTATTTGTGGCCCACCAGTGTAGGTAGGTATTAATAGGAAGATATGTCAAAACTAGATAGCATGTAATTGTGGCCCACCAGTGTAGGTAGGTAATTTTAATTACATATTTCAAGACTAGATAGTTTGTAGTAGTGGCCCACCAGTGTAGGTAGGTATTAATGATAAAATATTTCAAGACAAGCTGGCATGTAATGGTTGCCCACCAGTTTAATAACATATGTTAAGGCTAGATAGGATTTATTTGTGGCCCACCAGTGTAGGTAGGTAAAAATAGGAAGATATTTCAAAACTAGATAGCATGTAATTGTGGCCCACCAGTGTAGGTAGGTTATTTTGATTTCATATTTCAAGACTAGATAGTTTGTAATATTGGCCCACCAGTGTAGGTAGGTATTTATGATAAGATATTTCAAGACTAGATGGTTTGTTATTGTGGCCCACCAGTGCAGGTAGGTAATTTTAATTACATATGTTAAGGCTAGATAGGATTTATTTGTGGCCCACCAGTGTAGGTAGGTATTAATG